>NW_010301784.1:16300-51366 GCF_000700745.2 Antrostomus carolinensis
CTCTCTTTTCCTCATTTTTCCTCCCTTTTCCTCTCTTTTCCTCTTTTCCTTTCTTTTTCTCTCCTCTTCTCTCTTTTTCTCTTAATGCTAGTACATACAACAAATATTCATTCTACTCAATAGTCATATCACTGTGTATGAACTTACGCAGAAATAAAAATTGTTACTTAAAAAAACAAGCACCGGAACAGAGAGATTGTGAAGTCTCCGTAGTTGGAAACTTTTGAAAGTTGTCTGGACATGGTCCTGGAAAACTGGCTCTGGTTGACCCCACTTGAACAGGGTGTTGGACCAGATGACCTTCAGAGGTCCCCTCCAGCCTCAACTATTTTGTGATTCTGTGGATGATGGAAAAGAGGAACAGAATCAAACAACGATGTGTATGGTCTGGATTTATGTGAATGCAAGGTTTTTACATATATAGAATATTCAATTCCATAGCAGCTTGTTTATAGCAAGACAAATATTATCATTAATGACAAAAAGTAAAAAATAATGTACTGGAGCTGCCATTACAGTAAAAGAGAATCTGGTTATGTGACAACTTCTGTGCATTTTGTATAAATACTGTGATTCTGTGAATAATAACCAATGAAAACTTAGTCACTTGGCCAACAGTACAAAGGGTTCTGTCAATGCTAAAGAAGCATACAGACTTCGTGATATTTTCCATCATTGTTAATTTTATGACCTTTTTCCTAGGCAACTGAAAATCCTAAATTCCATAGTCATTACAAATTAAGAAGAGATTTAAAATCTGTTTTACACATGGTGTAATAACATGAACATTAAAGATAATTATACTTTGAAATGATGCCAAAGTTAGGAACTGTCTGAATTATAGTTGTCTACTACATGTAAACCACTGCGTTATGTATGGAGTGTTACTTTGAAGTTTAGAGATATGGTTGCTTTCGTCTTCACCATGACCTTATCATTTCATACACAGAGTGACCATTATTTGTGATGTGCTATGAAAGTCCTCCATAACTTTATTAATTTATGCTAACAGTCCAGTGATTTAATTAATAAGCAAAATCATGCACATCTGATTTGTAAGGGAATGAGGCAGTGATACGTACTTGAAGGGGAAAGATGCGCTGATAAGAGTAGGTAGCCCCATATTGGCTGAGATCTACGGGACCTACCAGTGCACATTCGTACTGGGAGACATATACCTAAAAGTGAGGAAGAAAATCTACCTTGAAATATTCTTACAGACATGGGAAATGGATTTCAAGTACCTCTACCTGTACTGAGGAGGTGTATCAGGTTAGTGTACAACATGTGAGGCTACCATCAGCAGAAGCTAGATACTGATAAGTGAATCAAGCTGTATCCAAACAGTGTTTGTGGACTAACCCAGTGCTATAGCTCCTCTAAGGTACCACTCCTGGACTGAGTGGTACCTTGCAAGACCTAGGGCCAGTCTTGTGTAAACTTGTGCAAAATTTCTCTTCCATTTGATATTAGATTAGTGTACTTCAGGACAATGGTAGTTCAGACTCTATTAGTACTTGGTGTGTTTTAACTAAGCTTTATGTCCCTGCTGTGTGAAGCTCCTACCTCACTGCAGGGTAAAATCAGACAATTAGATTAAAAGGCAACAGAATAAAAGATGAACATTTACATGTATCTGACTTTCTCACCAAAAACAGTAGCTATAAGTGGACAATTTCTATCAAGCAGATTATCTTTCCATATGGACTCAGTGTAAACCCATGGGTGGGTAACTGTGTAGGAGAGTAAGGCACCACTCTTAGCTAAAAGGATTTCCTCAGTCCACTTTTCTATTGCTTTAGGTTAATTATTTTGATGGGATGTGATGGTTTCTCCTCAACCTTTCCCCTGAAGTCTGTGCTTTCAAATACATTAGTCTTAAATATGAATGAATATTATTGACACAAGCATCTTAAAAGAAAATTGATAGATACTAGTTTTGGGTATGAAGTACAGGTTGTCAGCAGATGCACGTTTTAGTAAGTTACTGCCTATTGTCCAGGACAAAAACCTCACTGTACTGATCTGGATAAAAAAGTAGTGAATGGGGATGCTTTTTGAGCCAAGACTTTTTAATTCAGACTGAGATCAAATATGCAATGCAGATGTAAAACTGCATAGCACAAATAAGCATTTCTCCAGTGATTTTCACATAATTTTCAGCATCAGTTTTGCCGTACTTGTTGGGTTTTAAAAGCAATATGTCTGGTGGTCTTGAGATCTAGCCTCTTCATCTTTCTCCTGCTCTTTGCTGATTACAAAAGTATGGTGCATGGGTAGGAGGGGAAGAAAAGTACAGTAAGATCCAAAGGTTTCATCTGCCAATTACTGTCTCTTTTCTGCTTTTTTTTTTTTTCCTCCTTATGAAGGTAAATTACTTCTTATATCTTTGGCTAGTATTGTTCTTTTATTTTTTACACAGAAACAGGACCGGTTTGGGGTTTTTTGTTGTTGTTGTTATTGTTTTTTTGTTTTGTTTTGTTTTTCTTTTAACAATGCTGATATTGGCTAACCTAGACAGAGTAGACATATGTTTCTTGTGAACTGTTGTTTTTTCCATGACTGTCTAAACTATCTGGAAACAAAGTTAACAGTTTTAATAGGTAAGACATTTTACATCATCAACATCTTTACTATCTTGTTCCTTTCAGAACAGACATTTAGCATACTATGATACAATATTTGGAGGGCACACTGGCATAAAAAAGTTCTATTTATTCAAATAAGACTTCTTTGACATCTAATTATGACTGTTTGGCTGCCAAGACTGTTATAACACTTGCAGCGTTCACAGTGCCAGGAAGACATCTGTTAAAGACTTCTATTTAATGTCTAGTGTGAACAAGGTGTATCTGCCACAACCACTCTCCATATGAGAAGACTCCAAGATTAGAATAAGAAGTTATTGTAGTACTGTGTTCTCACTTGTATAAGTACAAAATGTATTTAGAAAATTAATCAACAGATGAATTAGACTGGGTCACTGTTGTTCCCTCCCCATTCTGCTTCTCAGGTTTGATCTTGCCATTCTCATCTCAGAAAGTTTGTATTCCTTCTTCAGTGCTTTAAATTTGTGTGTGTAATTATTTTTTTAAGTTGTGAGCCATGATTAGGATTCTAGGTGTTCACATACTATAAACTGCAGTGCCTTTGTCCTAAGATTTCTACTCTGATGATGCAGTTCACAAAATCTCTGTGTCCTTCCAGTGGCATTTTTATAAATATCATGAGTGTCAAAATTCTATTTCATTAATTACTAATGGCACGTTTTTACCGTTTCACAATGGTTCCCACCATAGAGTTAGACAATCACAATTATTTATCTTCAAAAAATGTATAAGAAACATCAGGATTTTTATCAATTACTTAAAAAAAAAATCTCATGCACGTGGTTTTCTTTTAGTGGTGGCTCACCTTTGTAATGATTACTGTAACTGACTGAGAGCTCTAGGTCTGTGGAAACTTCTATGGACAAATGCTAAAAATCTCAGTTGTTTCCCTCAGTATCTCTGAGTGCGGAGATCCAGATTAGCGTCAATATTTTGATTATCACTGTGACTGGAGAATAAGAATGGCTGCGTAGGTCTCTTCAAAGCATTTTTAGTGCTATGGATTTTAATTAGAAAACAAGTGTTTGCCTCAAAGCAGGAGTTGTCATCAGAGATCACATGTAGCTTTCAAGCCCACTAGTATTAATCTTCTTTGCATATCTTTAAGACTAAAAAACTTTCTAATTAAACCCTTAAATCCTCTTATCTCTGAGGCCTGGCTGATGCTGTAGTGAAATATATCATTCCTTGGAACAATGAGTAAAACTGTAATTCCCTGTATAATACAAACCAAGTTGATTGTAGAACATTAAGTTCATTAGAAAGTAATAGATTTTTTTTACATGTTTGATCAAAGCAGTTGCTATTTAATCCAGGCTGAGAAGTAGAATATTATTTCATACTACTTCTTGGTTAATTCATAGCCAGGTCTGCAATTTACTGAAAAACCATCAATGAAACTTTACGGCATGTTATATGTTACCTGTGTAATGTGCACAAAATACTGGTCAGCAGATAAAGTTAGTACAGAAAATTCTGTGGGAAGAAAAATAACTTTCAGGACACAATAATGTGTTTTTTCATTTTAAAAATACAGATGAGAAGTAAGTGATAATTAAGAGAGAATAAAAATACTATTTTTATGTTTTCTTATGGTTTCCAGGTTCTAAAAAGAGATGCTTCTGCTGGGATTGGAAAAATCCCCAGGCTCAGTGTTACTCATGGTTAAGTCAATGGATTTAGGAGACCTTTCAACTTGCAGGACTTTGTCTCCACCCTGTAAGACAGAAAGATAATAAGCACATTTCTGCCTTTTATCACTATTGCCCACACAGCTCTCTGGTTTCTGCAGAAAAATTTACATTGAGATTTTGAAGAGCTTGCAGGTTTTGAGCTGGGACTGAGAAAGTGTAACCATGGAATCTTGTTGAAGCTTACTGAAGTAAGATTGTTATAGTACACAGAGGCAATAAATTCCTTCTTTACTCAGAGGAAAATAAAATGTCTCTCTTTTTTTTTTTTTTCTTTCTGCATTGGTACACTAGATTAATAGAGAGGAAGTTGCAGTGGGAAGTAGATAATGGGTGAGAGGAAGAAGTATGAAGTTCTAATCTCCCCCAGACTAGGAAGTGTTCCCTGTAAAGGGATCAAAACATACTTCTTTATCTAACAGAAGATGGTTGAGTTAGTGTTTGCTCTTCCCTGACATTCCTCCTGTGGTAACACTCAATGAAGTTTAATGTTGTTTATCTGTTCCTTGTTCACCCTCTCTTCAGTGGTACACCAGAAGAGTTTCTACATAAAAGTACACACAATCAAACGTGCATAACACACAACATTTGCTACGTGAAATAAAAAGAAGCAGGCCAGCAGTGCCGTCTCTTATGTTAGGGACTAAGATAACTTATTCCAATGAGAAATTTATAAACCCCACTGAAACCTTTGTGTCTTATTTATGACATAGAGTGGCATCATAGCACAAGAGAGGTTTATCTGCCTTGTACAACAGGGGTAACTTGTACTAGCTTGTTACAACTTGTAATACAAAGGGGTCCTTAGAGAGAAACTTAAAAAATTATTTACAATATAATAACAATTTCTTTCTGTTTTCCATCACATAACAACTGAATATTTTCTATTATAGATCTGTTTGTGAATATATTCTTGATGATGGATAACTTACACTGTTCTCAGTTTGTACAGTATTTTGTACTCCTAATTTTTCTCTGTATTGTTCTCTTCAACCTTTTGTGTTATTTGCATATGCAGTATCACAAAGTTCTACTCAAAACATTCTATTGAGATGTACGAGGGAGATTCTCCTCCCCCTCTACTCTGCCCTGGTGAGGCCACATCTGGAGTATTGTGTCCAGTTCTGGGTTCCTCAGTTCAAGAGGGACAGGGATCTTCTGGAGAGAGTCCAGTGGAAGGGCCACAGAGATGATGAGGGGCCTGGAGCATCTCCCATATGAGGAAAGCCTGAGAGACTCAGCCTGGAGAAGAGCAGACTGAGAGGGGATCTTATCAATGTCTATAAATACCTGAAGTGTGGGGGCCGTTTGTTTGGGTTTCCCCCAAAAAGGCCCCCAGCCCCATGGGAACCAGACAGGACAAGGGGCAATGGGAAAAAACTGGAACATGAAAAATTCCACACAAACCTAAGGAAAAACTTCTTTACCGTGAGCACTGGGACAGGCTGCCCAGAGAGGTTGTGGAGTCGCCAACTCTGGAGATGTTCAAAACCCACCTGGACACCTTCCTGTGCAACCTGTCGTAGGGAACCACTTTTGACAGGGGGGTTGAACTAGATGATCTCCTGAGGTCTCTTCCAACTCCCACCATTCTGTGATTCTGTGATTCGATGTCACCACCTAAAATGTGAGTTAATATTGTAGCCCAGCCTTTCCTAGGAAAGATTATAATTTGTAGGGAGATATGCTGTAGGAAAAAAAACACTTTCCATCTTGGTTACCATCTGGGATTGCTGCTATTACTCATTGAAGAATTGCCAGACAAAAATTTACCAAAAAATATTATTCTACTTATTGGTTTATTAGATTGATGTGAACAACATGAATGTTTTCCGTGTCTTACTTTTAGGCTCTGTCTGTATATCCAGTTCTAGTATTTGCTGTCAGATAATACAGAGCCTGTACCTCCAGAAATAGGAATTAAAGAAATCATACATATCTGACTACCAAACTTACTGTGTAAATCCATGTACTAATATTATTTTGTACCTCCTTGGTGTTTCATTAAACACCTCTTTTCACAAACTCATTGATCAGTTAAAGGCTTGTAATCCATGAAAGCACAAAATAGACTATAAAGCTGTGCTAAAAGTTACAACACTATCATTGTCCAGAAAGACAATAGGAGTAAAAGTGTCAGTTGAGAAAGTAACAAATTATTCCAAGCTCTTAAGAAGTTGCAGAGATCCAGACTGTTCCCTAAAATAAACCTGGTGAACAGATTTTTTATTTTTATTTTATTTTATTTTTTTTAAAGGAATCCTGGTGATGGTTTTGATCCCAGATTTCTAAATTCCTCTATTTTCTATTGGAATCTAGGTTTTATTTTATAATGGAAAAATGGCTTGTACACAGTTCCCAAGGTAAGGGAAATTCAACAGAAGGATATCTGTATATCTGTTCAGTCTTCAGTGTTTATTTTTAAATGCTGTTGGAACAAATGTGGGGTAAAATGTACCTGATCAGCCTTGTAGTCACATCCACATGCTTCTTTTGCAACAAATGTTGTGGAATAGATTGCCTAATGTAGTAAAACCAACCATAACTAATCTGCAGTGTAGATGTTCCCTATATGAATTGCAAATAATAATAAGTGTCTTAGTAAATGACATTTAAATTTCTGTGAATTTTAAAAAATAATTTTTATTTCTCTCAGTAACTTCTAAATAAGCTTTTCTCAGTTTTGTTTACATTAGTTTTTATTTTATTGGCTGTTTTTTTCTTAAGTTGAATTAAATATTTTCAGTTATTCTTTGTTTCACTGGTGTTTTCATTTCCTGTACTGCTTTCTGATTAATTCTGCTTTTATTTTAACTAATAAACATAGATTACCTGTCTAAACCTGATGTAAATTATTCACCAAGTTGTACAGCTGTGTGCAGACCTGCATGTTAATTTACCTTGCTCTTTAGTTCCAGCTTTAATATTAGTGCTATAGTTTTTAATGTGAAATTGGAACTTCATCTCACCTGCTCACATCTTACTAATCTTCTGCTATTGCTGATACAAAGAGTTTAATTGGATAAGATCACATAAAATTCCTCTGTAATTAAGAAAAATATTTTTTATGGGACTTTTTTTAAAAAATCGTTTCACCTCGTGGATCAAAATTTTTTTTCTTTTTTTTTTCTGTTTTTTTTCCTGATTGCTCTTTGCCATCTTCATAGAACTTTTCTGTCCCTTTTATTTTTTTTCTGAGAGTTTTTTTTTGTTTTGTTTTGTTTGGTTGGGTTTTTTTTAAGACAAACCTAACATCTGACATTTTCAAACCAACTTTGCTTAATTAAAAAAAAAAAAGAAAAGAAAAGAAAAGAAAAGAAAAGAAAAAAGATTAAACTAATGTAAATAGCAGAGAAGTCTGTATACCTTCTTGAATCAAAAATATTAATGCATTGAAACTGTTGAATATCTTGGAGTTAAAACAAATCAATATATTGGGGGGGGGGGGAAGCAAACTTTAAAAAAGAGTGGAATAGTAAGAGATACTAATGAAAATACTATTAAATTTATTTACTTTTAAGAGAGAATTGCCTGTGCATTTTATTGCTTTTTAGATTCCAAACTGCTGACAATTCTGACCCTTTTCCTTTGTAAAACTTATCAGAAAATAAAGTCTATAAATCTTTCTGGATTATTCTGCCACTCCAATACACAAACCCACAGAGATACACACAAAAGGAAAAAATTCAATAAAATGAGTTTTACACATATATCTCATGTCTGGTTGTATTAGATTCTTGCTTACATCAGGTACGAAAGGATGAAATCAAAAACTGCATTATTGGAAATCAGGTTGTGCATGATCTGTTATGACAAATTTTCTTTTGAGATGTATAAAGTTGTTTGGGATTCTGTTAGGATCAGTCAGCTGGAGAAGTGTGGTGAATCATCAGATGAAGCCAGTGACATGTGAACAAATTCCTGTCTCTGTCAGTGTCCCAGCCCATTGCTCAGTGCTGATTACTTTCACCTGCCTTTGGGTCTGTAGATATCAGTTAGACAAAGTTGAAGCTGGCTGATAACTTTTATTTGAAGCACGAGGTTATTCTTAGTCTTACGTCAGATGATTCTGAAATTAAACCTAGGAGGATTAAAGCTCTTTTTTATGAAAACACCAATAAGTTTTATACTGAGCTGTGCACTAGATAATTCTCACAAGCAAAGAGCCAGTGATAGTCATCATTGCTTCTGCATGGTAGTATCCCATACCGTAGGCAATCCGAAAACTCAGTGTTTTTGTAAAGCAAATGCTCTGTCTGGACAAACTGTGTAAAGTTACACTGAAATTCTAGTAGAAAATGAATTCTGCTGAATTCTGAACCCTACCATTTGAGAGTAGCACTATTAGCTAGCCTTCATGATCCCATTTAGCAAAAAAACCCCAAATGTACTGAAAAACCTTGCTCTTCTGAAGGCAAACAATAATATAGTGTTTGTGATAACATCGTAGCCTACAACCAGGCAAGTGTTTGGATCGTTGTACTTTTCAATTAATTATTTAGTTATAGAATGGTATTTTGGAAAAAGGTCCGCTAAGGTGATGAAGCAAGTTGCACTTGCTGTCAAACAAGTTATCAAGATGCTTTATAAAGCAACCACACGTAGTGGCAAAGTAGCTGTGAATGATATTGCTTTGTGAGTGATGCTGGCTGTTTTACATGCGGATCCTTGACAACTGCTGTCACTTCTCCTACACAGGATCTGACTGTCTTTGTTTAAATATGAAGTGCTTAATCAATATTAGTGAAAAGAAATATTGCTATAGCAGAATAATTCTTAATGCAGGTGTGAGAGACCAGGTTCGACTGCAAGAAAGTGGATTATTGTTAGGTACTGAGGAAATACTGTTTTCCAACTTCCTCATTACCCTTACTTCTTTTCTCCAGACTGACTGACCATCTGCAGTTTTCACCCCTACTACAGATGGGTTCCCTGAAACCCTATTTGGAGTGTGAACAAGCGTGGATATAAAGTTCTGCTTATGTTAGTACTAAAAAAAAATACAACCTTTTCTTTAGCCCTTTTATTCATCCTGTTTGTATTCAAAAAAGCTTTATTTTACAGTTGTAAGATATTAGACAAGTAATTGTTCTGGCCTAGAAAACAATGAATAATGTTCAAACACCTTGGAGATGATAATGATAAGAAGCATTTTCTTTCTTTCTTTCTTTCTTTCTTTCTTTCTTTCTTTCTTTCTTTCTTTCTTTCTTTCTTTCTTTCTTTCTTTCTTTCTTTCTTTCTTTCTTTCTTTCTTTCTTTCTTTCTTTCTTTCTTTCTTTCTTTCTTTCTTTCTTTCTTTCTTTCTTTCTTTCTTTCTTTCTTTCTTTCTTTCTTTCTTTCTTTCTTTCTTTCTTTCTTTCTTTCTTTCTTTCTTTCTTTCTTTCTTTCTTTCTTTCTTTCTTTCTTTCTTTCTTTCTTTCTTTCTTTCTTTCTTTCTTTCTTTCTTTCTTTCTTTCTTTCTTTCTTTCTTTCTTTCTTTCTTTCTTTCTTTCTTTCTTTCTTTTGTTTCCCTTCATGGATATGGACAAATACACTATGAATGTAATCTTATTTCAACGTAATTTTGGCTGTGTGTTTGTAGAAACCAGAACTTCCTACCTGGTTCTACCTGGAGATACATCTCCAGGATTCCTTAACAGGAGGAGCAAACACAACTGCCTGGTTTTGCTGTTCAACATTCACTTTTGTGATTGACCCTGTGTCATTCTATTTTGCTTCCAATGTCAAATGAGTCTTTGGCAAAGATGAAAAACAGGAAGGTTCATTTTTTAGTACAGGGAAAGAATATTAAGAATGACAGAAAGGTGAAACTTTACACCATCCCTTAATTACACATCATTCCAATGAATAGCATTCACATCCCCGAGGGAACATGGACTAAATTGGATAAGGCGTCTTAAGCTTGGCTACTGCTGAATTTCAGAATTATCCCCTTGCTGCATCTGTTCAGCAGATGTGATGTAGCTCATCCATATGCTGTGTATAAGCACACCGTTACACGTTGCAAACCTCCCTCCCTTCACAAGGTGCTGATTGTTTTGGCGAAAAAGCTATTTAAATGAAAGCAACAACTGTTTTGTTATCAGATTCAGAATTGTTGTTTGTTCCATTTTTCTTTTTTATTATTTTATTTTCTTCAGTCTTATGGAAATAGTTCAAAACCATAAGGTGACCAACATAATAGTTTTGAAAACCTGAGTTGTTTCAGCTTAAAATAAGGCAGCTTAAATTCAAAACTTTCCTCCAAATAGTTTTCAACAAAAGAACAAAATAGCTATTAAATTGTTTTCCCTGAATGTGCATAATGAAAATCAGAAACTCTTTATTCTCCTCGTCCATTACTGTGACTCTTTTAATTTCCATCTTTTAATTTGTGACTGAGCAATGATGACCAGTTTCACAATAATATAATATTTTACTGCTTGAAAATTCCCCATGATAAACAATATGTATTACTTGTAACATAGCCATTATTTAAAAGATTGTACAGCCTATTGGTAGTAAAACTAAATTGTATTTTACTACTGAAACAACATGTAGAATATACAGCGTAATAAAATTACTTGTTCTTAATAGAAAATTAATTAAAGACAGTCTTCTGTGTGTGGTTTCTATTCTGTTTTGACAATAAAATATATTGTAAGTTCTTTGTTTCTGATTATTTCTCTGTTTGTTCTTTTTCCTCCCCTCCACCTGAAATATACTTATTTGCTTTGGTTTTGCCATTCAAAATTACATTGTTCAAAGTGCTTTCAAAGTCTCATTATTCAATCAAATATTAGGCTGTGATCAATGTCACAAGAAAATAATTTCTGTCCTAAAAATCCACTTAATCTTTAGCTAATTCTGCAGAAATGCAGTTATGAGTGAGCTATACTGTCAACAAAGTGCAGCTGCCAAAGTGTTATACCTCTCTGTTCAACTTTTGTTCCCCTTGTAAAGTAGTTTTTTTATTAATGGGTTAGAACCTACACTTGGCATTCTTCTAGTAATGAGGATTAATGCCTCTAAAAGAAAAGTTGCAAAAAAAGATCATTAAAGATACTTAATCCACTTTTCCTTATATTTGCTTTACACTTTGAGAATCTTAAAACTTTTATTATAAATGTAGTCTTAGCCTTTTAGAAACTGATGTTGTTGTCTTTTAAAAGCACTATAAACAGTTATAATCCACACTGTGGAGTTTCATGTATAGTTTGTGCTCTGTCTTCCCTGGACCACATTCTACATCAGAAATTCAACTGTTGTTACACATCAGAATCCATCTTGTTCCCACAACTAAATATCCACCTTTTCCCAAAAATTTGAAGGGATGGCATATTAAGTCATAGAAATGTGACTTCTTTCCATATCTTATTCCAACAAGAATCCTGTTGTTGAAGGTTGCTCTGCTTTTTAACTTAAAATCCGTGCCCTACAGTTTGTATTCTCCCCACTTGGTCTCTAGAGGAACATGAATAAACTATAAAAGAAAATTGAGTGCATTAAGTAATTTGTATCAGTTTCAGTTGCATGTAAACCAGTCATCTTTTTTAATAGAAACTGGATTGTCTATTTCTCATTGTCCTCCCTTAAGTTGTGAATAAATCCATAGAGTAGTTAATTCTAAAGCCCTTTGAAGAGGCACGGCTGAGAGGCTACTTAATTCATATTAGGTATTGTATATATTGACATTTCATTTGATATTGGTTTAAAAATCAATAGCACCCCCACACAAATAAGTCTATATAAAAATTCTGCTTCTATCAGACTTCGTATTGTTGTCTTTGAATGATTTCGACAGCTCCCACTGGTTAGAACAAACTGCAATATTTTGTTGAACCTTGTAATGATGCATATTTTTTGTGTTAGTTGTTTAATCACCTAGAATATTTAATAGTTCATAACATCCGAGGGTAGAGTTGATCACTAGATTCATTAGTATGGTTTGTGACATGTAATGGGTCCCTGTTTTAAATCCATTTACCAATTTATTGAGCCTAAAAAATCTGAGTTAGAATAAAGGAAGTGGTTTTAAAAAATCTGAATTTATTCTAAGGATGGAAACCAGAATGCACCAATGTACCATTGTATCATAAGGTTTTGTAGTGGTGTGTTTTGTAAGCAACTGTTTAGTTGATCATGTTTTATGTTATAGAGTAAAAATTTAAAATAAAGTGTAAAGGAGACTGTAAGGTAATTTCAGCATTATGGAGTGACAATGTCATTTCCCAGGACTGATAAAATAGTCTCTTTTTATACATTCAGGAATCATACATGACCTCTTTTTATAATGGAAGTATCTAATTTGCCTTTTTTGTGGTTTATCTGTGACAATTTAGTGCTTCGCACAAAGTCCCATGTTTATGTTTTAACACGTCTTTACAGAATCATATAAGTGGTCACCTTCCAGAAGAATCAGAGAAATCACCTCTCTCTGGTCTAACTTGTTCATTGATCTGTCATACTTCAAGAAAAAATTCTCATCCTCTAAATTGTTCATGCAAATATTCAATAGTATTAGACCATGAGCCAATATCTATATAAATGTACTAGAAATGGTTTTGCTCACAGATGCTTGATGCTTCCTTAGTAACATTTTGATTAATCAATGAACCAGTTCTTAAAACTTTTAATGAACTCATGTTTTTTTAGTATTAATATTATTTGATTTAAATGAAAACTTAGAGAAATGTGCAATGAGAAACCAACTGCTTTGGAAAAAATAAGGATCAACTTTCTCAACACTCACCTCTACCAATGGACTTAATTTTTTAAAAAGAAAACAAAACCAAAATTTGTTGCACAAATAACCAGACTGATTTACATTTATTGTCCTTTCAGACTTTCATGTCTTCGAGGTCACAGAAATTTCTTAAATAAGGTCTGTTGTTTAGCTTGAGATAATTCTCCTAGGCTCTAGCTTTCTGGAATATTTTAATCTTAAAGTATTCCTACTGTGATTCCTTTAATCTACTTGTAGCTGCTTGCTTTCAAAAAACAGGGGTGAAAAAATGCATATAGTTCCCTTTTCCATTTCACAAAGAAAAGAAAATATTAGATATTCTTGACTATACATTTTTGTTTTATTTTCATTCTTAATATGCTTATAAAACCCCCTAATGGTGTTTGTCCATATTTGATGTTGATATTTTTGACCTTTTAAACTTTATAGTTGATGAAATATGTTAAGTTGTAGCTTAGATGAATTGCTAATAAATGGATACTTCTTTCTCCTGTTATAGGTAATTTTCTTTTTATTATGCTTTCACATGTCCTTTTTCAGAGCAAATTGCATTGAATTTAAGTCTTCAAAATGTTCTTTGAAGCAAGCAGTATGATATGTCTGAGATTATCTCAGCTGTTATTAACACCTTTCTCCTACCCTGCTCTTCTCCCCTACTTTTAAAAGTCTGTTCCCAGGGAGCTATGGGAGAGTTATTTATTTATTTATTTATTTCAGATAAATATATTACTACTTAGTGTCATATTCTGTTTGTAGAAAGTAAATGTCTCATCATCAGTGCTCAGGCAATAGCTTATTTTAAGTAAATATTTACTGGGGTTTTTTTGGTTTTTTTTGTAGTACAGAAAGAGTCTATAATGCAGTGTTAAATATTATTCTTGCTAAATAAGTACCCAAAATAAAACAGTTTCATTTTAATAAGGACCTATGATTTAGATTTCACTTCTTTTGTGAGTGATCCAAGCAGACTTACGTATGTTTTGCTAATACCTGAAGCTTTGGTTTGGACACGTGTCATATAGCCTTGATGGCATTGTACCTCACTACCTTATTTCAAGAGAAAAGAGAAGAAAAGGCTGAGCTTTTTTTTGTTTTGTTTTTTGGTTTTTGTGGGGTTTTTGGGGGGTTTTTTTTTCACTCCTTATTCAAAGTTTTGTAAAGAAATAGAAAATTCTACTATTAGTGTATGTCTAAAGACTATTATCTAAAGAGGGAAAAAGAAACAAGGGTAGAGTATCTGAAGTGTGTTTTCACAATTGTAATGTATCTTACAGTTTCCTGTAACAGAGATGCCAAAACACATCACATTTATTACATATCTTGTTTTGTGTTGAGTAACAAACCAGTGCTCAGAGTCCTATTTCACTCTTTCTGAATGTTTGATTTCCTTGATGGCCCCTGTAGAGGTTGTTTAGAGAACACAACTTCTTATGAGGGAGACTGATGAAAAATAATCCAAAGGATATTGAATAATGGACACATGAATAAACAGTATTAGAGTGGAACAGGTCTGTCTTTTGTATAAAGTGATTCCTCATAGACCTATCAAAATTCTTCAAATAAGTCAGTATACATGGGAGATCCCACAGACATAGGCACAGATAAAATAACTGGTTCAAGACAGAAAACATGACCAGTTTTCATATTGGGGAGGAGGTTATTGCAGAGACCTACATAAGAAGGTGAGGAGGGAAAGCAGCCTTAATCTTTTTGGATAAAATTACATATGTAATATTGAATAAATATTGTTATTCAATAGTGAAATCTTGTCTTTGTAACATAGAGATCTGTGAGACTATCAGGTCAGCAGCATTTAAGAAAATAAATATAATGATAAGAGCTCTTTCAGAAATATGGAGAACATCAGGATGCCCCAAGCTAGAGCTGCAGCAAACTCATAGGCTAAGCAAGGCAAGCAATCCCATATCCTATTACAGGTTTTAAAAAAATAAATAGTAGAATTAAAACAAGTTCAAAACAAACAAGAATATATAGCTTGGATATGGTAAACTATTAAATAACCTAAACTCTTCCATTTAGAGATAAAAATTTTAGGACCTGTTAGAAGTCTATAAAATTTTAAGTGGCATGGGAGAGGGTGAATAAGGGTCAAGAGACAGTAAATGGTGGGTTTAAAACAACAAAAAGCAATGCTACTTCAGACAGTGCAGGCTGGCATACTATTTCATAAGATAGTGCAAATTAGAAGCTTATATGAGCTCAAACCCATTTAGAATTAATAGAAGAAAAATCCAATCAATATAGCTCAGGAGGCTGATATTACCTCTGATTCAAAGCCTGTAATCTAGAAACCACTGGTGTGCAGAGTATCATCAGAAAGTATTGCTCTGTGTGCCCTCTAATATGCTTCCCCAAACATCTGTTAATGGAAATGCTACATTCAAAGCACAGTACTGGTTTATGTAGACTTTTACTTTAATCTAAACAGTTAGTTTATATGTTATTCTGTTTTTCTGATTTTTAAAATATTCAATTTGTAGGTCTTGATGTTTTACAGTAGATGCTCCTTTTTGTTGCAGTAAGTGGGAAGGACAGATCTGGCTAACCAGATGTGGTTCTGATCTGAAGACAGACCAAAATGGGCATTCTAGAAGTTATTAAAATTTGCCTGTTAGTTAATATAGCTAAATCTACAAGCTAAATCTAAAAGTCTCTCTAAAAGTCATAAGTTTTGCTCTAAGGATACTGAAATGAAGGTATTTTAGGGAAATAAATTCAGCTGCTTTGGCTCCTCATTTTCTTATAGTCAGGCTTGGCTGATTCATGCAGAAAACTATGTTAAGTGATGGAGGTAGGAACAGAGAATTTGGAAAAGTTGTTTTTTTACTTTCAGGGATTTATTCTTTCAGTTCTCACTGAGCACGAACTTCTACTGGTGTTTACACAATGCTAGATGTATCGATATTAGTGTAACTGTACCATTGCTGGAAGATAATACAAAATTTTCTAAATTATGCATTTTTGGGAAAAGATTTCTGCATCTTTCACTTTTTTCCTTCTAAAACTCCCTTCTGTATGGCTGAAGTGTTGGATAGAATTCAGCTACTAAATATGTTCAGAATGGAAAATGTGTTCATGGGTAACATTAAGTATATTGAAATATTCTGTACATTTCTAGTGTAAATATTCTACTGCGTTTCTGCTGTAAATTTAAATAATTTACGAAGGAGTGTGCACACAATGGTCACTGGAGGATAGTTAGGCCTGGAGGAAATTGAAATGAGTTCTGCAAGAAAGCTTGTACAACTGTACAACACAAAAAATACTAAGTGAAACCTGAGCTTACTTTTAATGCAAATTAAAAATATTTTCAACAAAACATTGGGATTATTTCAAAGGAGGATTTGGCTTTATTTTCAAATGTTCTTTTCTGCAGTAAGATTCAAAGCACATTTTATTGCAAACTGAAACACCCACAAAGACTTGGAAAGGAAATTGTAACAGTGAAAGCAGTTCACAGTACTTCCACAGTACTGTCATGCACAGAACTTTTCCACAACATTGAAGTTGTTAGCTACAGGCTTAGTCCAAGTTTCAGCCAGTAAAGACTGGCGAGTATGCTTAATAACAAGAGCTCACAAAATTATATTGATGTGCAGCTGGAAACTGGAGATAAAAAGACCGACAGTTGACTGAGTGTGATGTGCCTTCCATTGAAAATTATATATGTCATTTTATAATTTTTTTTTCAATCTTTCTCCAAAAATAAGAGCGGAAATATTTTTTTAAAAGTACTACTTAGTGAGCTGTCTGGAGTTTTGTGCTATAACTATATATAAGTTTTATGGGTTTGGTTTGTTGAAGTTTTTTTAACGAATATAGTGTCATGTTATTTGTGCTTCTAGAAATAATATTTACATCAGGACAACTATTCATGAAGTATTCAAAGCTCTTTTGAGGTAGACGAATATCTACATGTTGCAGAAAAGGAAACAAAATGCTAAGATAAAAATTTGCTTGTAAGTCTCTGTGATGCTACCAAACAGATGTGCTTTTGTGCTGCTTAGTAGTATCATCTCTGACAATGTGTTTACCTCAATTTGTTAAAACAGTTCTTTTGTCATAAATTACTTTTGAAGCCTGCTAATGAGAATTTTTGTTGCTTATTTGCTGTGAGAGTATCTCTAATATACAGTCTTGACATTTTTTGACTTTGACAGTTCCTGAGGGGCAGTAGGAAGAGAACACAAACTCCTCACTTGTATAAGCTGATTACTCTTAGTAAAGTCAGCATTTAAGGATCATTTATAATCACATTTGGAGGTGATTCTCATATAACTATTGGCAGAATCTGCTTTTAATTTGGTACTGATGTGCTTCAAGTGGAGATGTTGTCACACTCTAAGGAAAAAAAAATCCACAACAGCTGGGCAAATATTGGTAATTCATGATGAAGCTAGCATTTTGAACTGCAGGCAAGACATAGTGCTTCACAGGAGCAATTCTTCAGGGGGGTTCAGATGTTGTGAACTCTGGATAAATACATTAGTCAGAAAATGGCTTGGAGTAAGCTTAGTTAATCTTTAAAAACTAATTCATGGTTTGTATTAAATTCTATTTCCACTTGAAATTAAGATAGTGTTGACTTTCCTTCTGGAAATTTTGTTTATTGGAGTTGGCTGTACTGTGATAGAATGGAATGCAAGTACACAGATTTATAATTTTAAGGTTGTTCATTTTTTGGGGGGGAAAAAAAGATAAACAAAGAAGCAAACAAACAAACAAAAAAATAGTGACATATCTTCATCCCTTACAGGTTATGTGAACTGTTGTTTAACTCCAGAAATCAGTAGTAAAATAAACTTAAAGACAATTATGTGTTACATCTTATTATGTCTTATTAAGGCAATTATGTATTTATGCTTGAATTTCCAAATACTTCATTGTATTACTGTAAATAACGTAAACAGTAAGGCAGCTTTTGCTGTGCTGTAAAAACAGAGCATCCTAGCATCCCCAAATCCATCTCAGATACTCAAAAGTATTCTGAATTTTTGTTTTTCAAGCATACCTAACGTAAACCCCACTTTTTTCTTTATACTTTTAAGGTTTTGATGAAGATGGTTATGTTTCAGAAACTGGTGGAAGGTGGTTGTATCACCCTTTAGTTTTTTTAACGACTTAGCTTTAATCAGTCTAAACATCTCCCCAGATGGATATATCAGATTCAGAGTTACTTAATCTCTTTAATTGTAATTGATATATTCCTTTGAAATATAATATTAATTCTTAGATGTAATGTGAAATTGCTCTATTAATAAACTATTAATATATTTTCATCTGTACTAATAGACATACACGTGAATCATTGTCAAGTAGACAGACAAATCATCTGTCTGTACAAATGTTTGAGATTTCTTTTAGTTAATTTAATAAGTTAAAAATTAATTCCTGTTTTATTGTCAGTTATGTGTAGATATTTACATTTATACATTTTAGGATAAATATTATTTTGGCATTCATCTGCATATTTTTGTTTCACAAATTATATTATAGACCCAAAGAAACGATATTTTTATCTGTTTAGCTCCTATTTTTTGTTCCCTTAAATATGTCAATATCTGCATTTTGTGATTTCTCTCTCTGTTACTTATTGTCAAGTTACATCGACATAGATTAATATACATTTCCTAGCAAATTTTATTCTGTTATTAAAAATAACTCTCTCTTTGATAGTATTTTCTCATATTTTAATTCTCTTAAATATTTAATAGGGTTTTTAAATTTTTTTTTTCCTCATTTTCCTTTAGCATCAAGTCTTTTTCTTGTTTGAGGTTGTTTGTTTGTTTGTTTGTTTGTTTTTTATGAAAGTAATTATGTCTTAAGAAGTAGTACATGGTAGCAACTTGTCAAAATCAATAGGGTTTTTTTTAATTCCTTCTTTTTTATTAAGTAATTTTACTTATCAGATGATTTCTTTTGTAATCTTTTTATTCAACAATCTCTAATTTTAGAATCTACTACATTTGGGTTTGGGTGGTATTTTTTTTAGGATAGGTTTTAACTTCAATTTGGAGAATTTTTGATTCAATAGATCTTGTAAGGTCAGAAGAAATCGTTTATTTATTTTTATGACTTTAATTCGTGTGTTATTCCCAATATTCTTTGTTACTACTTGGGCAGGCTTTAAAAATCTGACCAAAAAGGTTTCTTCAGAAAATCATTAATTCTGATGTTTTTGAAACAGAATGTACAATCTGTTCTACAAAACCCGTAGATATTTGTTAGAATTGGAATAAGTATTCCACACTCTTTAAAAATTCCTAGCAAAATGATAGATTGGTTAACTTCATTGTCAGCTTCATGCTATGTGGTGTTTTGATGCTAAAGTGTACTACTAGATTATATTCAGATAATTTTTATTTATTTATTTATTTATTTACTGTTGGAATAAGTAAAATGGATGAATTAGGCAGCTAAATTAATATTTTATAAAGATGGCAAGTTCTTATTATCTGTATTTACTCAGTTGACAGTCTGTTTACTCACCAGACTAGAATTTAAAGCAATTTACAAAAATGAAATTTCAGAAAGTACTGAATGAATATTCTTAAGGAATTTATTGTTTGATAAGCTAAAGAGTTGTTCCCTCTTTTTTAACTCATTTGTCACATTATGAGGGGGAAGGCTATGGTATTCAAAAACTGCTCAGGATAACAGATTGGAGGTGGGAGAGGGAATAGGGTGAGGGTAACTGAGAACAGGTCTTTATCATGTGGTAACTGTTATAAAATAAATTAAGATCTATGCTGGATTCATTATTACTGGATTGTTCCCTGATATAATCTGTTGTCTGGTTAGATGATACTTCTGGTATATTACATTTCTTCTTCTGATGCCCAGGACAAGATAGTCAGTACTTAATTTTAAAAAGAAGATAAGTAATCTGAACTCAACAAATTTCAAAATGTTTATTTCATTATATTCAGTGAGCTTTGAAAAAGGTAGAAATAATGTCAAGTGATCTGCATATAAAGAAGGTATGAGAGAAGAAAGGATGTGATTTGAAGGAACATCTTTCAGTATGTTTTTTCAAATATTATTTGGCTTTATGATGAATTTTTATTTCTGCTTGAGCATTTATGTGGACAGAGAGTTAATGTGTTCTACTGAAATTACTGCTGCTCTATATCTAAATGATGATTTTGTGCGGGAACTGGGAACATTTCTGTTCTTTCAATTAACGTGGAATCTCATATTGTTTTATAAAGACACAGGTTTAGCATTTATTAGTCATGTCTTTTACTACTTAGGAAAAAATAAGTAAATTTTGTTCCACCTAATCTACAACACCCCATTCTGCTAGGTAGATATTTATGCCTTGGGAGTTATCTTCACTTCTTCCATCTAATAAAAAACATAGCTGTATGTCAAACATACTTTCCAGAATGTTATGCAAATTCTTAATTTTTTAAGTCTTAAAAAAAAGGAATGTAACTGAATATTAAAAGAAAATGCAAGAGTAGAGTGGTAAAACTTCCCCAGGCACAATCACCTGCATACAGTTATTCCACTTCATCTGCTTTTACACACATGGATGAAACAATGCATTTGAAACAGTGTAGAAAGCAGATGAAAAAGGTTGCCATGTGCCTCTCTCTGCTTGAAGCTCTTGGGCTTAATGCTTAACAGTACCAGTTCAAGAGAACAAATCCAAGTCAATAAGCTCTGAAGGAGAAAAGTATACCAAGGAAATGATATCAGGAAATAAGTATTATGGGAATGTTAACTTCCAGTTATTGTATCTGATCTTTTTCACAGTCATAGAATGGTTGGCTTGGAAGCTTGGAAGGGACCTTAAAGATCATCCAGTTCCAACCCCCCTGCCATCAGCAGGGACACCTTCCACTAGACCAGGTTGCTCAAAGCCTCATCCAACCTGGCCCTGAACACTTCCAGGGAGGAGCAACCACAGCTTCTCTGGGAAACCTGGGCCAGTGTCTCACCACCCTCACATTTAAAAATTTCTTCCTAATACCTAATCTAAACTTCCCCTTTTCCAGTTTCAAGCCATCAGCTCTTGTTCTATCACTACCTGCCTTTGGAAAAAGTCCCTCCCCAGCTTCCTTGTAGCCCCTTCAGGTACTGGAAGGCTGCTATATCTCCCTGGAGCCTTCTCTTTTCCAAGCTGAACAGCCCCAACTCTCTCAACCTGTCGACATAGGGATATGCTCCAGCCCTTGGATCATCCTCATGGCCTCCTCTGGACTTGCTCCAGTATGCCCATGTCCTTTTTATGTTGAGGGCTACAGAACTGGACACATTACTCAAGACGGGGTCTTAAAAGAGTGGAGTGGAGTAGAATAGAATCATGTCCCTCAACCTGCTGGCCACAATTCTCTTGATGCAGCCCAGGATACTGTTGACCTTCTGGGCTGCAAGCGCACTTTGCTGGCTCATGTTGAACTTCTCCTCCACCACCACCCCCAAGTCCTTCTCCTTAGGAATGTTCTTGATCCATTCTCTGCCCAGCCTGTATCAATGTTTGGGGTTTCCGCAACCCAGATGCAGGACCTTGCGTTTGGCCTTGTTGAGCTTCATGAGGTTAGCACAAGCCCACCTCTCAAGCCTGTCAAGGTTCCTCTGAATGGCCAGTATTTTCTCACTTTATACATAAAAGGAAAGAGAAAAAAATATCTTTACTTTCAAGCACAAGAGTTGGCATTTAAAGGTATTAATTTGCAAAAACTTTTGTTTGCAATGTTTTCTCCAATAAATTAATGATGAATGGTTTACTCTGAAGGGAGCAATGTTAAGCAGATTACTAACCTCCTTCTCTCCACTGGTTAAAAGAGCAGTTTAATGTTAATTTCAGATATTTCTTTTGCTAAAAAAGAGTTCTTTTCAGAAGCCGATCTTTTCAGGACTTGTTCAGACTATATGTTGCTATGATTCACCCACTGAAATGAATGGTAGCTGTTTATCCACTTGACTATTAAAGTTATACTAGTGTTCTTCTGACAGAAGAGAACAAGAAAACATCTCAGTTTAGATGAATCGCAGTCATAACAAGGTTTACCTTGGAAATATCCCATTATTAACAGTCAGAGAACAGAGAGCCCCACTTCAGTGGCATTCATTCTTTCTCTACTACTAGTGTCTTCCTGTACTATCCTTCATGTGTGAGCTATGTCTTAAACAGTGGGGCACAGAGTTCAACAGTCTACCAATTCTTATTGGGTTAGGTGATAACGACACTTTTCTTCCAAATTATTTTGGAATCCATATGAGGATCCTGGTAAAAGAAATAGAAACATTTTCTTTTCTTTATTTTTTTTTCTATTTATCCCATAGATTATTCTCATTTTCCCTTTTTATTAGTATGAATAATTGCTACTGTACTATCAGTTGTAAATATAGATGACTGACTGAATGCACAAAGAAACTGTGACTGTTAAACACTGTTAAGGATGTGAAACAGCTTGTGTGTGGGATCACATACCTAGTTTAGGACTATAGGAAAATATCTCTTAAAATTTTGCCAGCAATTTAGATTATATTATGTGGTAGTGCCTGTGTGAGAGTCCAATGATATGCATATGTTGCTTTACCTTCAGTTTTTCATAATTTCAAATTTAGATAATTCACTTGCAGGACAATATCTGATAAACTAGAAGTGTCATAGGATGTATAAAATTCATAAAACAGGAAAATAATTGGATGTTGTATTGCATGATGATGGTTACAGATGATAATTGTTCTCACCTTCATCGATCTCACATAACGATCTTCCTTTAAAGGTCAGAAATAGACTGAGGCCTGCACAGAAAATGTATCATTCCACGGTCAAGCTGGTTACATGCCAGCTGAGGATCTGAACTGAAGATGTATATGATCCATGAGGTTTGAGGTTTAAATTGCTGGACACCACAAAACCATTAAGCAAATTAATGTTCACTGACATTTCATGAGCTCATTTAAAATATACCTGGATTAATCTATTTTTTTTTCCAGAGCAAAAATGTTAAAACTTTTACTATTTAGTTTGACAGAGTTTTATATACTTTTCCTCCTGTCTGGCAAGCCAAATGATGTGGTCTGACTGTGAAAGCTTTCTTGTATTTTTTTAAGCTCTTTATTCTAGACATACTTCTGTTAGACTTCTTGAATAAGGTTGTGGGTTTGAGGTTTATTGGGTTTTTGGGTTTTTTGTTTTTTGTTTTTCTTTGGTAAGCTAAGTGTCTTTTAATAATCTCACTTTTTACAGCTTCACTTTTGAGTGGAAAAAATTAAGATTTCCCAGTCCTTCTCTAGATAAATGTAGACAATTAATTTACATGAAATTTCACACTTTTCTTTAGCATTGTCACTTTAGACAGCTTTGTGAATCTGGAGGCATCGCTTTTAATTTTTTTTTATTCTCCAGACATAATTTTATTGGAAATATTGCTTTTGTTAAAATCTTCAATCCTAGTTGTATCAATATATTTTTTGTAATTTTTTTGGAAATTGATTATTGGTTTTAATGTATATTTTCTAAGTTTCTTTAGTGCAGTCTGCTGCCAATACCACTCTGATGACACCAAATACAAGCCATTATTTCATGTTTATGCAAGACTATCATTAGTTTTGTCTTGTATATAAAATGATAATGACTCTCCATTAAACTCTCTTCAATGACAACAGAAATAAGCAAGAAGTAGAACTTCTAGCACTTTTAGAACTTCTAGTAGCATGCATTTTCTCCATGAAAAATTATCTTCTGACATGTTTTTTCTTAATCTGTATTTAATAGTATTTTTATACAAAGTCTCAATTTAAGATGAAAGTGGAACGTCCCATTCTGGATGGAGAGAACTACAAATTAAGATTTGAACTACATCAAATGAGACTTATTTACTATGTATTTATAAATCCTAAATCGACCTGAACTATTTCACTGTCTACATTGACAACATGAATTCAAGCAGTAAATCTTAATTAGCTTCACTGAAGCTGGATGATTTAGCTGAGATTAACATTCATTACATATAAATCTATTCACATCCAGTTTATCATTTTATTGCAAAACTAAAAATTTTCAACAAATAAAAACCTGTGAGAGCTTCAAAACAAAAGATTTTTGAGTTTGTTGATCTAATATTGATTTATTTTCATGAGAAAGATCTATTTAGAGAAGATAATCTCTACGAGGAAAAAAACCAAACCAAACCAAATTAAAAAAAAAAAGTAATTAATATCTTGTATTTGCATTGAAATTGTAGAGAAACTTAGAGGATCCCATGAAAAATTTTCCCTCACAGGGCAATATGCCGTCTCAAATGACTTCAAGTATGTTTTAATGAGATTCTGAAGTGTCAAGGTAAATTACATAAAGAACAACAACAAAAAAATAACATTAAAAACTTGTCAGTGTCCTATTTTATGTATCTAGATATTCTAAAAGAAATAAAGGATTAGAATGTTGAAACACCAGACTACAGTGGGCAACCTCCTGTTTAACAAGACTGTGCACTGCTGTGTCTCACAAACCTGAGTTAAAGGAAATATGCAGCTAGTATAAATCTACTTAGATTTTTCAAAAGTGTATTAATCTACTTTCTTTATCAAAATGTAATCTATCATGGGATAAAAGGGGAAGATTCTCAAACAGATAAAAATAATTGTTTAAAAAAACTAAGTAGATCTGAATTTTGAAATAGATAGATGAACACTGGGGACCTATATTAATGAGATAGTGCTTATGCTGTTCTACCTAGTCACCTCAGTACTCAAGCCTTTTACTAACAAGTAAGATATTTGTTTTAGTATAAAGAAAGAGACAATTGTAGAGTTTCAGAGGGTCTTTGGTCCTAATAACTGAGAAGTAAAATGACATTAAATAAAATACAGCTAAATGTAAAATGATAGAACTGTGAAAATCTCAGTTCAGTACAATCAAATCAGTGATAGAGCTAAAAGAATGATAGGCATTATGAAGAAATAACATAAAAAAGCAGAACATACTCTTGTGCAATGCATATTGAATGTTTAGCAAAACCCTCAAAGACGTGCAATTAGCTTACAAGGTGTTAGACATGATAGACCTGTGATTCAGACAACAAGAAACAGCTTTGTGGAAGAAAAAAATAGAAATGGGAATAATGATAAAGAGGAACAGTACAGCAGTTGCTTAAGCCTCCCATTCAAACCATGGGCTATTGCTAACTTTACATCAGCAGTTGTCCAACTAAGTCTAGAAAAGCTCCAAGGATGGATATTTTACAGCCTCTTCAGCTATGCTTTTCCATTAATGCACTACTTTCATATCTAGAGGTTTTTATTTTGCCCCTTTTAAGCCTCCTAAACTATAATTTGAGGCTACTGTTCCTTGTTTTGTCATCTAGCACTACCCAGAAAAGTGTAACTTCATCATCTCTGTAACTTTCTCATACCTAGTTGAGTGTTGCTATTAGATCCTTTTACTCACAACCTGCACTCTTCCAAAATAAACAAGCCCTTTAACGGGTCCTCTAACTTCTCCTCAGAGGCCATATGCTCTTGCGCTAACAGTCTTAATAACGCATTACTAGGCAAATCCAACATTGCTCTTAAAAAAATATACCAAAAACTTAAGAGTGTTCCAGTTATGGCCTCGTTAGTGCTAGTCAAAGGCAGAGAATAACTTCCCCTGATTCGCTGGTTATGCAATTTTCTTTATACAACATGAGAACATGCTTTTCACTCATTTTTAACCTGATGTTCACCCAGTTTCCTAGTCCTTTTCAACCTGATTCCCACCTATTCCCTTAGACCTTTTCATCAGAATTGCCACCCAATCAATCAGTTCCTGGCCTCTACCTACCTGTGTGCCTCTAATCCTCATCAGGAGGTTATTCTGCCCAGGCACAAAACTTTGCACTTCTGTTCGTTGAAATTCATAAGGTTTCTGTAAGGTCGGTGGTAGACTTTTCAAAGTTCCTTTGGACTGAAGTTCTATCATTTGGCATATTAACCGTTTTACCCAAGTTTACTTATCAACTGAAAATTTGTTGAGTGCTTTCTTCTTCATTATATAGGTTGATTATTAAAGTATTAAGTCATATTGGCCTCAGCAGGATCCTCCTGGTTTAATTTGCTTTTTAGGGGCACACTGCTGGCTGTCAATGCACTGATTTGAGCCTGGAGGTACAGCCAATTGTCGTTCCACCTAGTAGTTTGTTCTTTCAGTCCATATTTCCTCAGCTTCCAAATAAGAATGCTATGAGAAAATATTAAAGGCTTTTTTACTCATGGTGTATTGCATCATCACTCCTCATCATCACAACCTTTGGTGTCATTATGAGTGATTTTTTACTGGCAAATCTGTATTGACTGTTTCTGGTTATCTCATTGTCTTAATGTGCTTGGAAATGGATTCAAAAAAACATGGTTGGGGTCTTTCAAAGACTGAAATTTACTAGACCATAGTTCCCCAAACACTTGTCCCTGCTCCTCTTAAAACTGTTATCTTCAGTCATTATGGACCTTTTTCTAGTTGCATGGTATTTCACAGGTCATAGTGGCCTTGCTCTTTCAGCACACTCAGGTGAAGTCCATCTATGAATATGAATACACTTAGCTTCTGTACATAGTTTCTAATCTAGACAATCACCCATGTCAATGTTAATATGGCTGTTTCTTACAGCCTTCTGTAAGAATAAGGCTTCTGTGAGAAGCCTTCTGAGCTTCTCCCTTGTTATAATTTTTATATATACATGTATTCTCACATTATAAATTCTTCTTACTTTTGATTAAAACATTTTTTTTTCTATAAAACGGGCTTTCTACCATTTAGCAAAAAATTTCCAATTGCTGCTGAATGATTCTAAGCCTTAAAAATAAGCCTTCATCAAAAACCGTTGTATGTGTCAAACATAGATTTTGTTAACATTGCTGTTATCAGGCCAGAAGAGCACTTCACAATTGTAGCAGAGACTGTGAAGCTTTCAGAGCTTTCACTTAGTGGATAGAAGTCAAAAGTTTACAGAGAAGAAAATACTGAGCAGGCAACTATTTTTGAAAGTATAACTACTTGGCACACAGAAGAAAGCACTATTTAAACAAGATTTTTAGACATGCACACACAAAAGAAAGCATATTACTGTACTCTCACAATGGAAATTCTGTTCCTAACCATCATGTTTGTATTAACTGAAGTTAGTGTGAAATTGCAAAATCTATTATCACAGTAGGGATGAAAAGCCACTTTCACAAATATCACAAGGAGACTATGCAAGACATTCTGTCAGTTCTTTGATGGATTGGGATAATAAAAAAGATATAAAGGTCATGTCTGGCTGAATCAAGTACCTCCATGTAATCTTTTTTCTTCATAATGCTTGGGAGACTGTATTTCTGGTAGTAACTGAGGGAAAGGAAGCCAAACAACTCACATCCTGTAATACAGGAGATGTCTCTGCTCAGATGTGGGCAACAGACTTTATGAGAGGTGTTCCAAGGATGCAATAAATATCACATTCTTCAGTTTAAGGGAGACCATTTCTTTGTAATTTAAGTCTCAAATGTCAGTCCAGTGTGGGTGGGGGAGAAAGGGCAGGGGGAAAAGAGAGAGGAAGAAAGAATTTATGTTTAATTTTTGCTGTTTTTTTCACTGGTATGCCACTTTCAGAAAAGCAGAATGTGTCAAAATCCCAAAGTGTAAACCCAGGAATTGTTTTAACTTCTTATTTTAATTCTCTTTTAGAAATCAAGCTTCTTTGCTGAAGGCCAAAAGAGTTATCCACATTGTCAGTTTGTTTGGACGTCTGCTCCTCACTCAATCAGGCCTCTTTCCTCCATTCAGGGAAAAAAATTACAATAATTTATTAATCTCTGGAATTTGGCTGGAGTCAGGGAGCCCAGAGAGCTTCCTTCATGTTCTTGAATCACAGGCTGAAACAAGGTACTCAGAGTCCATCATGCTTGTGTAATCTCTTCCCATGTTTATGTTTTTGACACAGCATCACAAGAGTCGTTCTCTGGGGCACCAATGCCCTCTGAGCCCTGAGGTTTTGGGGCGGACTGGTGCTGCATTTCCTACACATCTCCTATACTGTTTCATTTAAATTCAGGGCTTAAACTTTCCTGGAAGTTTAATGACATCTTTCATTAGCCCTTTATTTTTGCTTCATCTCTCACTCAGCAATAAATGGTGTAAATGTCAATTCCATAGTAAAATGTAGAAATGTGATGTCAGCACATATTTCTTACAAGTCTCACTTCCTGAGAATTGTGGTCACAATTTATGTCACTGGGGGCATCAGTCTTTCAAGTGAAGCTTTGCAAATGGCAAACCTGTGTTATATATGATCTTCAACAGCTAGCTGATTATGAGGATGACGAGAGACGTGAAGCTTAGTTGACAGTAACACTTGAGTGACTTTGCAGAGACATCATTAATTAAAGATGCAGCTCAGTAACTCCCTGATTCTTCTTCTGTACCCAAATTATATTTGATGGAAAGTTTACAGGACCATCATGAAGACTGTTAGGGATAGTTAATTGTCTGGGACCATACAGAACTAGTTCAGAGACTTTTAAAAATAAAATAATTCCTTGAATAAGAACAGTTGTTCATTTTTCTGTGCATGAAATCAAGAAGAACCTTCAGATGGGACCATATATCATCTTAAGAATTTGAGCAGAGAACAAAGGTTCTGTCTTTGGTTCAGCATTTCATCATCCTTCAGTTTATATGGATAGTTTCAAATACCACAATTTTGAAGACAAAAATATATTTGTAACTTTAGAGGCTTAGGGCATTTTAATGATCACAAAATGCCATCAATTCTAGATGCATAGCTGGAGGATTGCTAGACATATTGGATAATCCAGCTGTGCACTAGGGAAAAAAAAAAAAAAAAAAGCTTTTTTTTTATTCTTAGTCTTCAGCTTCTTGGCTGAAAATGTTTTCTGAGTACCTTGAGCCATAGAGAGTCGAAATGAAAAAATATTATAAGACAAAACCCAAGCCACGGCTGAAAAATTGCTACTATGCATTGTAGACACATTTGCAGTAGTGGACTTTTAAAGATATACAATGATATATGTGTGGCATTTTAGGTTAAACTCTCTCCCTTTATGCTGAAAAACTATTTCTAAATAAACATTTCTTCCTAGGACATGATGGCAGTTACAGCACTACAGTGAGAGGAAGAATGAAATGTCCCAAGAGAGTACATTTCAGTGTTAGAACAGGTGAATGAAAGCTATCCTGATCTTTGCATGGGAGGAATAGAAAGTTATCAGAGGGTTGTGATAAGGCCAAAGCACATGTGACAATGTCTTCTGAAAGCTCACAGCTGTGTGTCTTTGTCTTATGAACAAACAAGGTGCTGTCTTACACCTTTCCTGTTACTTTTTTTTAATAAAATTACAAAACATCAAATTTATCACCTGCAGCTCCAGGCTTCAGTAAAGACCTTAAAAGTGTTATGTCCAAAAAATGCACCAGACTCCTCTGAGGGTTGAGTGTGTAACTTCCTAGCTTTTCTGAGAATCCTAGCCTCAGGTTAAGGCACAAAAAACCCCCAGAAACTTGATATCATTAAGTTCAAAACAGTAGTAAAAACCTTTAGTCATGTTTGTTGTAATGATTGTTCCACATTTGAGTATCTCGTGGTATGAAAATGATTCTCCAGTGCATTGTAGGAAAATTACCATCCCTTGTCCTTTTGCCCTTTAAATAGTTAGCAAATATGCGTTTGCTGACAGCAGCCATTTTCTTGACATCATATCTCTGAAAGTTGAAATCCTGAGTTGATAAGTAGGATATAGCCTTTTGCTAACCCTCTTAACTGTTGCATTAGATGTGATTAATGAAGACTGTGGCCTATTGCTTTCTTTCTTCTAGCTGCTAAATCTAATAACAATTTCATGCTCTTAGTATTTTGACCTGAAGAGCATGCCACAAATAGAGACTTTAAGAAAGTAAGGTGATTTCCTCCCTCCTCTTAAGGTAGAAGGAAAAAATGTTCTGTTAGACCTGAGAGTCCTGAAATTTTAATATAAGAAAAAGATTCCTTGTTCCATCTTATTAATAATATTAAAACCCACCCCCCCCACACATTTAATTTCATACAATAAGTAAATATGAAAGAAAACAGCACATAGAGGTCTGCAGTGTCAGAGTTCTGTTCTGCACTGCTCAAGTACCTTTCACTGAAAGCACTGATTTTTATATTAGTTACTCTTAGACCATTATAAAAACTTCATGTTACTTTACAGTAAACCTTATGTAGGTCATGTGAAAAAAAAAAAAACAACCCAAAACCAACCAACCAACCAACCAAACAAACAAACAAAAACCCCAAACCACAAACTGAATTAAGGATACTTTTAAAATAATGTCTTTTTGCTTTCAGAAATTAATTGATCTTCTTAAAACTCTTGGTAGAGGAAGCTTCATTATTATTTTAGATTTAGAGTGTTTGGCAGTTGCCTAGGATAGGGTGGAGAGTCCATGGAAGAGACAGCAAATGAAGACCACCCACTCTAAATCATGAAGTCATGTGCAGTATAATGCTCTGCTCTGCAGTGGGAAGTTGAATGAATTATTTGGTTTGGATGAAATCAAACATTTGGATCAAAACTCAGATACGGGTTTGTGTGCTAATATATTCTACTGGTCTAGGTTTTGTTTGAATTTTAAATCTACCCCATTTCTACACATTTTTAACTTGAACCAAAGTGTTAACTGAAGTGTTGATCATTCGATTCAAGAATGTTGCTGTGAATATGACTAGTTCAATGAATCCATCACTGTTTATATGTATAGGTATTTGTATACAGCATACATCAATATATATATATATGTTTATTAGTCCTATAATTCTGAAACTAGAACAATCTGGATTTTCTTGCAAATTACTTATATACAAATCCCAGCAGGCAAGCCTAACAGATTTCTTCATTGTATTAAACAAAAGGATATGTAAAATAATTAACTTAATGTGAAAACATTATTAAATTGCATTTTAGATTTCAAGCTTCCTGTGTTATAGCGTATCAAAAGTGATCATGCTGAGGCTGACAAATAATCAGGAAAAATTAGTCAAATTCATCCACAGAAAGTAAAATTACATCTCCTTCAAGCTGGGTTTGTCAAGCAACAATTGTTCTGCAAGAATCATGTGAACAACAGTGTTAATATGCTTACCAAATTATAGATGCTATCAAAACCAAAATTAAACCTACTGAAAGAAAACAACTGTAACTCACATCTCCACTAAATATAAAATATTTGTATGCTATTACATTCCAACAAACTATATAAACTCTTACTTTAAAGATGGAAGATATTACATAAAGCTTGTGGCAATAGTTCAAGGCTTGTTTTAAAAAGATGCTACTAAAATCATTATATCTTTCATTTATTTGAATGTCTAATTTATTTTTTCATTATTTCTGTCTCATAGTTTTATAATAAAGCTCTTGCAGTGTTTGTGAAATTTACAATCAAATATATGCAAATAAGAAGAGATACTGCAAACTGACTTTGAAAATTTTAGGTTTTACGTTCAGAGATATATTAATTCAGTGTAGCCAGCATGGATTTCACTCCGTGGCTTATTGTGCATAATTTTTTCTGTGTAGGGAAGAAGCCTGTAATCTTTCCCAACTTAATTAACAGGCCACAGAAGGATTTTGATGTAGACGTGCGTGCTATATACACTCAAAGCACGGTTCTCTATCTGCATTTATGGTACTGTATCTCAATCTCTGCAATCATTCAATTTTGTTGGTATGTTTCTGTAGTCACAATATCATATACATATCAATTATTTACAAATTTTATAAAACATCATCTGTGTTTGTACACTGGTACTGAATTCCATTATAAACCAAAGAACATTTGGAAGGATTGGGTTTTTGCTTAGAGAGGAGATGCCAGGCATTTTGCAAGAAGCGATTACCAGGAAGCCCCAACGTGCCTCCTCACTTTCCTCCTCCAGTCCCACACACTCTGGGACAGCAGGCAGACAGCAGTAGATTTTATTTTCCAGACTTTTGCCAATGTCAGTGGGTCCTTTATAAGGCTCCGAACACCCAGGCATACCCAACAACTCAAAGGAAAAGTCAAAGCGAGACTCTTCATCACAGAGTGAAGCTCTTCAAAGTCTCAGCTACCAGGCTGAGTCTCTCTCCTTTCCTCATTCATGGTCAACTGAGAACATAACTGTGAACTCTTAATTACTCTGCAGCTCAGGTTCAAGCAGTGATGAGCTGTTATTTAATCTGTTGTCAGTTTTAGCTATTCTCAGATGTGAAAAAGGAAAAGGGTGCTCTGCTTGTTTGCATCAGGGTCATCACACCATGGTGGCAGCTGTCGACTTGCTGACAGGGCTTGGCAAAGGCATGAATGACATGATCTCTACCTGATGGTACTTCAGCACAACCCTGACATCTCCGTACCCAGAAAAATGAACACAGATGTCATAAATAGGCTGATACAGCACTTCACTCTGTCACCCTTCTTCTGTGGCATCACCTTGGTTTTCTTTCTAGTGTGGTTTTTTTTTGGTGGTGGTGGTGGGGGAGGGAATTTCTATTTTCAAGTACAGTGAGAAAAAATATTTGAAATATAATGTCTATTCTCTAATAATCCCTACAGATATCTATAGCTGTATTAATATATAATATCCCCATTTCCCCATGTACGTGTATATTAAGGTCATGGGGATAACAGTTTGTTGAAACTGGAGCTGATAAAAATTTCTTGGTGTCTGAATAGAAAAAAAAACCCCTTGTTTTCACTAAAATGTTCCTTAGGTTTGTGAGGGTTTCTTTCATATCTTTCTTTCTACACCATGTCTTCTTGGAAGACAGACTGCAAGTAGACATGGTGTCAATACACAGTTAACAGAGGGAAGACGTGCGAAGGTTATCTGGCTGTCCAGCTTTGGATATCAGTTAGCTATTAGTTCAGTGTAAGAGACAAAGCAGATTCCTCTTCTAGTAAGTTACTCTCTCTAGATTGTCTTTCATACTTTTAAAATCATAGCTTAGACTTTAAGGCTTTACTTGATTTCTTAGGCACTTCATTCTTCTATCAACCATGATGAGTTTGGCAGGTGAGTATGTAGTAAAAGCTGTGGTGTTACCATGTTAGCATAGGGTGACCCATTATTTTATTGCTTAGTCCTGAGGAATTCACTGCTTCAATAACATTTAAAAACTTTTAACCACCTTCTCTATGGTTCAGACTAGCTTTCAGTTCCCAGTTTATAGATTAGAGCCCTTATTTTCAATGTACCCAGGTATGCAGAATCCTTTTTTTTTTTTTTTTGGAGTTTAAATATTGACATCGTAGAAGTAGAAAAACTCAAGATAAAGCAAATAAAATTTAAGTGAATTTTTTTCTCTCTCAAATGAGAAAATAATTTTAGAAAAACTTTTTTTTTTTTTTCTTTCCACTGGCCTCGGACAGAGAATATGTAGCCCAGAAGCACAGGCTAAAAATTAGAACAGGCTGGTAGAAGAAAGGGTCATATTGCTAATGCTGAATGTTATGAGCATTACCTGTCAAGGACTGTCATAGATTTTACTGAGCTGCACTTTTCAAAGTCACGACTGAACATTACCAGAAGATGTGCTGCAGTTCAACAAAATATTTCAGACATCTGTAATATAGCTCAGGTAACAGATTGGACAAGATATTCCTAATGTTTCCTTCTGGCCCTGGAAGCTGTAAGAGCTAAATGGCCTTATGGACTGAGATAAGATCAACTCAGTGTGCATCTGCGATGCACAAGTTTGATAGGGTCACAGAGGGAAAAAGTATTAAGGGTTTTAATGCTTTAAGATCTGTAAAGATAATGTTGTTTGAGGCATCTTTGATAGCTAAGACATAGTTTTCATTTGTTATGCTTCTCCTAAGCCTTTTTCATTTGTTTACTCCATGGAAATTGGGAGTTAGACGAGAAGACCAATAAAGGTCCATTCTATGGTACTTTTCTATGATTCTATGGAATTTCTCCTGAAGAAGTTGACTGGAAAACCAGAGATTGCATAAGTATTTGAATACTGAGTGCCTTTTTTAACAGATTGTGAATTGGAATCGATTAGAACATACAGGTGCAACAAGGATAACATTTCCACAGAATTTACAGAGATTTCAACAAGTCTTTCAGACTTAAAATTCCCCATTAACAGTATGAATTACAAACTTTTGTCATAACAACTCTAAAAACACAGTGACCTAGTTTTATTCCATACCTTCAAAACTGTTGGTCATAAAAAAAAAAAAAAAAAAAAAAAAAAAAGAAGAAGAAGATAGTAACCATTTGTAAGCATGAACTGAACAAAAGGGAAAATTCTGCACCTTTTCGTGTCAAAAGAAATACATCTCTCCTAGGCTACATAACTTATGTTAGTTGTTATGAGTTGAGTTCCGCTCCCCCAGCCTCCCAGTGTTGGGATCAGAGCCAGTAAGCCTGACTTAAGCAGGAGGAGCTGTGGAGAACTGCACTGGAACAAGCAGAGTCTTCTACTGAACTTTACAACAAGCTGAACAACTTTTGGTTTTTAAAAAAAAAGCCATACAAACAGCAGCTGGCATCTGTTGTTATAAAGGGACATGGCTGAATAGGTAGGAGACAGATTCCCCATTATGAGTCCTCCTTATGGCCTCCGCAAGGATCATTGAGATGTCAGTCACCTGGATTCTAGGGCACTGCTCCATCTTGTCCTCCTGGGGTATTGTGTTTGTGACTACAACTCCCTCAAAAAAGGCATTGTTGATTCAAGAAATTGTTGGCCCAGAAAAGATCCCATGAGTTAAGATGGCATAAACTTTGGTGGCTCCAGCTGACACAAGCTTGTCTGCAGCACGACAGATGGTACCACATGTGTCTGCCATGTCATCTACCAGAATGGCCACTCTGTCTTTCACATCACCCACCAGCACCATGCGATCCACTTTATTGGCCTTCTTGCGCTCCTTGTGAATGAGGGCAAAGTCGATGTTCAGTCCATCGGTGATGGACGTCACTCTCTTGGCTCCACCAGCATCTGGCAAAACAATGGTTCAGTTCTTCCACTCCGCGATATTCTCTTTGA
>NW_010301785.1:0-15499 GCF_000700745.2 Antrostomus carolinensis
CGTTGCAGCATGCTGCTAACGTGCTGTGCCCCAACCTGCCCTGAACCTTTCCTCAGCTGGTTCACCTGCCCTCCCCTCCCGTCCTCCAGGCTGTGCCCTGCGCCTTCCCTCTGCATTCCCAGGCAGCTACCCTGCCCTTTCCCTCCCCCGTACCTAGTGTGCTGCACCCTCAGCCCATCGTCTTCTGCTCCAACAGCCTCTGTGGACCCTTTAGCAAGCCCTTATGTATTTGTGCCGCTTACTCTCTCTTCTCAACATTTACTGTTTATCTCAGACTTCGCTTTCTACCTTTTAGCATGCGTTACACTATTCCCTCAGCTCAAGCTTGCCTTTGTAATCAGCTTTGCCCTAACCTGTGCACCCCCTTTCCTCTAGCTGAAATTGTGCTCCAGTGCAACCGAGGAGAGACACACCAGCCCACCAGTCCTCATGCTTACCCCCTTGTCTTGCCCTCATCTGTCTGATAGTTTTTTGCATGTTGCAGAAAACATTCTTTAAACACTCTTTTGTATGTTCCTGGCTGCTTATTTTGATGGGAGACCTGAGGTAAAATCCTTTAGGGAAAGGAGCTCCCTTGTACATGTTCCTTGTGTCTCCTTCATCTGTGCACCAGGCAAGAGGGAGAGCCACCCTAAAGAACCCCTCCGTGTAACCCTGTTGAACACCCAATGTATTTCTGCCCTCTTATCCCATTATTTCTCTACCTTGGTCTCTTTGTAAATGATAAGCTTCAGAGGAATTTTCTGTTTGAAGTACTCTGATAAAGAGTGGCTTATGTTAAGATCTCCAAAGATTATGTTCATTTAGCTCAATATACCTTTGTGTCTTCCATTTCAGGAGACTGATTTTTTTAATTGATTACTATTTTTCTAACCCCAGGCACACCTTCCTTGATACATCTGTGGTTTTACTATGACACTTTGTAATCTGTTTGCCCTAAAGTTTCATCCTTAAAGGTGTTCAAGCTCTCATGCTAATGTTTGCTTATGCTATATGCTTTACTTATATGCATATTGTTAATACCATACGTAATCCCTTTAGTGAAGAAAAGTGGATTTTAAGAAAGTGTGCTTTAGCATAATAAGTGTTTTTTCTCTGCGTTTTTAAAAACAATTTTTAATAATTTTTCTTCCACTGGAGCTGTGTCCGATTGCCAGGGTTCTTTATTGTCTCTGGTGTGATTGCTGCTGTTTTCAACCCGTTTCAGTGTTAGTCATCCAAGTACTGTGCTCAGATTGCTGTCATGCTGCCTGACCCAGGAGCAAGCAAACTGAAGTATGCATCTGAAGGGCTGAGTATTCAGGCTATCCTGTGGTCTCTTATTTTCTTAATAAGGTGCTTGAAAACACCTATAAGTAAAATATCCTTAGCCCATCTAGTTGCTATTGAGATTTAAGTGAAGTTTCGTAAGGAAAAATGCACAAAGTTCAAATCTGATTTTAAAAAGAAATAAAAAATTAACAGTTTTGTGAACCTTGGTACTTGGCTAGCAAACCATTAACCTTATAGAAAGACCTGTGTGGTTTTACGAATTGTCTCAGAGCTTTGTGTGCTTCTGTTGGCAACTTTGTACTAAAATCTGCTATGTGTTCAGTATTGAACTGCCTCATCCTACTTAGCTGTTGGTTTTTTTTTGTATAGGTACCTGGGAACAGGGCACTTCAGGTTGTGAAGTAGCAATTAAATTCCTTACTGCAAATTGTAGGAAGTTGAGAACCAGAAGCCTATTGCCTCATCTCAAATGCTTGTAAATAAGATTTTATTTGCCATTTGCTTTGGAACATCAGGAACTATATGCTTCTTAACTGCATTGATTTTGGATATGCAGGAAAAACAATTAATTCTGTCCCACTCCCTCATGTCTGTGTATCCAGAAATAGTTCTGCTTAATGTGGTCTGTTTACTTCCCCTTAAATCTAAACTAGAACTTCATTTTTAGCACTATAAGAACTACGATGTGGAAGTTTTACATAATCTAAGGTTTATTGCCTTGGTCTGTTAAACAAAAATGAGAATTTACAGTTCATTGTATCCTGAGGATGATTTTGGTGCAATGAACAGCTGCTAGTTATTTTAATAATACTGTCCTAGGATGCTGCTCTGTTGTACTGCAGTCCAGTTTAGTGGGCACCTTCTCCAAACTATTATTTATTTCATGTTGAAGAAAATTGGGAATAAGAGACAAGTAATGCTCATTTAAAATAAAAATTTGATGGATTTTCTTTGTTAGAAAAAAGATAGTCTTGTATTACATCCATTATACTAAAAGCAATATAACTTTATTTCTCCATTGTGAACATTGGATCTCTTCTGTTGAAGCAGGATATGTTTTTACATAAGGTATATGCTGGAGAGGCTACTGTTTTGTAATGGAACTGAACTAAGAAAATCTCTCTCTCTTTCAAAAAAGGGGGGGCGGAGAGGAAAAAAGAAAAAGGAGCTGCAAACAAACAACCATTCCAGCAGGGTTCACTCACATTCTAATATTATCCACTCTGGGGTTTGGAGTACAGTCTTCAAATTCAACTTTTAAACCTAATGTACTGACCTCTGCATTTGCTACTTAATGCAAAGTTTAAACCTTTATTCTTCCAACTGTATGTTTAGCTCCCAAAACAAAACAGCTGATTTGTGATTACAAATAAATCTGCCTTCCAGTGAATGTCAGAAAGCATGAAGGTCATTCAGTATTGCCCACATGAACAAATCATGAGCTTAAAGCTGTTGACTTCGTAAGGAATGCAGTTTTATCACTGCACAGTGCCCTATTGCACTACATTCCATAACCTGTGCATGGTACATAAATTTACAATGCAATTGCTCCTTTTATTGTTCTACTGTTCTGTGCTAGACTTAATGATTAGGAGCCCTAGACTGCTGAAGACTGAATTTTTTCCTTCTTTTTCTTTCTTTCTTTTGCATTGATATAGTAAGCAGTTAGAAATTGGTGTTTTAGCTCTAATGGGTCAGCACTCTTAAAAAAAAATCATAAAAACAAAAAAAAACCACACACAACAAAAAACTCTACTGGTTCCTGTCCCCCCTGGCCCTAGCTTGTGACTTTGCCTGGTTTGTATTCAAAAGACTCCTGAACAAGCACTTCTTGAAGCAAATGTTATGTTTTATACACAACCAGTAAAAGAAAGAGATTGATTTGTTTGGGGGCTGTAAAACTTGGGACTCCAAGGAACTCGGAAGCTGGCAGTTTTTATCAGTTAAGTCACTTAGCTGCAGTTCTCTTGATGGTTTTAGTAGAGGGCAAATTCCAAGAGTTTGGGAATGGCAGCCTATTTATTCCTTGTACTGTTAGGCATAAATAACTACTGGGAAAGACTTTTTAGAAAGCCAGTAATACTAGGATGCGTGCTTTGACTCATCATAATGATATTTCAGAAAGCAGAGGCTAAGCAGTTTCTCTGAAATGTGCCTCACCTAAAACTGCAAGAGATCTAATCTCTTCAGTTGATTCTGAAAAAAAGCCAAACTCAGTTCTTTAATTTGACTTCCAGACTTAGAAAAATCTATGAAGTGATCCACTGGTAACTTTGTCTATTTCCTCTGTTAAAGGACTGAATGAAAGCCATTAGAGGTGTTGGAAAGGTTCCCTTGTTAGCCCCTGGAAGAAATGTGATTCAGTGCCCTTCTGGCTGCATCCTTCTTCCAAGCTCCCAACACAAGAGCAGAGCTAGATGTTCTGAAGTTGTCCTTGTAGAATACTTTGTGCGTGAGCTTGACTCTAACGTAATGTGCTGCAGGAACAATAAAACAAATAAATTATGCTGAAGGAATTGTATGTGCTCCCTCTCCTACCTCTTCTCAAAAAAAAAAAAAAAGACAACCCAGGCTTTGTTGCTATCCTAGTGGTTTCTTCTGCCTCATGAAAACAAAAGCATCTAAGCTGGCATTTTCCTGAAGACATGTTATTCACATGGATTTTAAGGCATATAGCTCCTTTAAAACTACATTTCGTGCAAGGTGCCTGTTGCTGTAGAGAACTCGCGTGCTTGGTAGACTGTTTAGACTGTTGTAAGGGCATTGCTGGCTCTGTGCTCCCCCAGCTCACACGCATGTGAGCTGTTTCAAGCACCAGGTAGATTTTTTTTTTTTTTTTAATGGGCCACCTCAAGATACTAGCTTAGTCTTGGCTTTGTGTATGTGTTTCTGCACCATTCTGTCATTGAAGTTTGGTTTCTGAGTTCATCTATGGACAAAAAATATTACAAAAGTATTTCTTAGTCTTTTTAAAAGCATGTATGTGCTTCCAATTTCCTTTTTTTTTTTTTTTTTTCAAGATTTCACGTGCTTCAGAAATAAAAAAATCGTAATCCACATATTTTTATGTGAGGGATCTGTGGCAGGGTAGTAAAACCTGCTGTTAAACAGTTCAGTCCGAGTGTTAAAATCCCTCAGATAAGCTATTTAGAGCCTCTGTTTTGGGATGGGTTTTTTTTTTAAAGAAACAATTAACAGGGCTCAGCAGTTTTTTAGTTTGATTTTTCTGAAGTGTGAACTTTCACAGCTTCCATCCACATATCTGTCCTTTTGCAGGGATCTGTTCTTGATGAAGTTTTTATTATATGTGTGCTTAGGAGCTGCAGAGACACATTGTCAAGAGACCAACTGTTTGAGAATGAAAAGCTTTACCAAATCATTTTTATAATATTAGCACTTTTTAAAAGCTTAGGCTTATCATTCTTTGCAGATCTGTGTGTGCTGAGGGTTGTGAAATACCTGTCTGCAGTGAGCAAGGGGCATTTTTGTCACTCACCAGTCCAACTCAGACTAGTTTCTCTTAAAGACTGATGGGGAAATATCAATAAAAAGCTACTTTCAGTAGCCTGATTCTTCTCTCAAATCCTTAGTATGAGGAGTATTTTAAAGCCTGCTAGTTGGTTATGAAACCTTTTCTCCCTGGTTGTGCTCGCCCCTAAAGCCAGGGTTGTCCTTCAGAGCCAAACAGTTCTGAAGGGCCAGAGAATTTTGTAGTGAAAATCTTTAAATTTGACATAGTAAATAAAGGTAGGTGAAAGTTGGAACTCTTCAAATAACTGCCTTAAGTTTGAGGTACTGTATTTATCTAAGCTTGAGACTTTTGGCTAGTATACCAGGTTTAATTACTCCTATTATTTTCTTATTTTATTGGCAAAGCAAAAGGATGTGTTCTTAGGAATGTCCCTGCCTGAGTGTATGCTTTTGCTAAACTTAGTTTTGGAAGACTATGCATTTTTCTGGTTTTTGTTAATCTTTAAACAAAAGTTGCATCATAACATAGTAATTTTGTTTTTTCTGCTTAGAAGTTTGCGAACACTCTTACTTTCCCTAGACCCTCAGATTTTGCCTTTTTGCCCTTTCCCACTCTACAAATAAAAATGTATGCTATTCTGAGTAAAACCTTTGATAATCACCTTTAAAAAAAGAAAAAAAACAAACCACACAATTCAGAAATAATTACTTTAAAAGAGCTGGCTTGAATTTTATTAATAACTGAACTGGATGCTTTGATATATACTATCAGGGTAAGGACAGTCTTTAAGGAATAGTCCACTGTAAATGCACAGCTGATGTATTCCACCATAGTAGTGCATGTAAATTTTTTGAGGTTAATTATGTAGAGGTTATAGTATGTAACACTTAGTTTGAAACATCTTGGCCAGAGCCGTGCCATGCCGAGCCATGCCATGCCATGCCCTGCCCTGCCCTGTTTCCAAGGCTCTGCTGAATGGCCCTGTTTTGTCAGTTTGAAGTGCCAAATAGAGGGCCTGTTCTCTATCACACATTGAGCAATTTTAGTGTGCATGTATCTCTTCCTAACTAATGGGATCTTGAGCAATGCTACCCTGTGAACTTCATGTTGCATCTTGAAAGAAATCTGTGATTTAAGGAGACTGGAGTTCATTAGTGCTGTAGGGGCTTTAGGTGAAAAATAATGTGCTGTCTGCAAGTAAGTGAACTTGATGTCACCTGGTAGAACAGCTGCAAACTTACCTGGTGTGACTGTGTGGGACATGCCTGGGTATGTGTGTTGAGGCTTCTTCCCTGGAGGAGACTCTAAAGGTCTTTTGTTGGATATTAGGATGTGAAACTGGGAGAGGTCGTATTACCTCTTAAGAAAGCGCAGCTAGAGGAGATTATATTTATAACTTGGAGAGTATTACAATGCTGCCTTCCCTCTGGGCCATCTGTTCCTTCTAGGAAGGAGGAAGAGATTAGCCTCCTATTGCGGCCTCTTCATTCACTGATTTGCAGGGTTGGACTTAATGTGTTTGTTCAGCAGAAGCTTTTGACTGCTTGTTGGAGAAATTGGAGGACTGTAACCTGGGACCTGTTTTCTAGAAAGTAATTCAGGATGTGCCGGCCCGGAGTTACTTAAGAAAACTTCGTTGTGAGTTTGTTTCATAGGTGAAATTGATGTTGTGCCTTATCTGAGTCATATTTGTACGCAATGCCCACGCTTCCTGCTCTCACCAGAGTCCTAGATGACTCCTTACCAACATGTTCCTAACCCAAATGTTAGTCACAACAGTGATGAGCAGAGCCACAGAAGAATCGTGATAGAGATTAGTCAAAGGGGTTGTGGTTGTGGCTGTGGTATTCTAGTTACTTTGACCTGGAAGCAATGAGTGACTGTGTGGATAGAACACGCCTGAATTTAAATTCCGTTAGGAATATCAGCCTTATCGAATATCACACACATTCTGAGTCTCCCCTACTGTACATCCTGCTGTCTTTTACAGTTTATGGCTTTTGTACATCGAAAAAAGTGGGGGAAAGCATCATGGATGATTGCCTTCAGTCAGTCATAGAACTTAGGTCACTGCTTCGTGTCTCTTTTGTTAAACTTCCATTTATTTGACAGTAACGTTACCAAATCTGTGGCAGCAATGCTTTAAATGGGTAATATTTTCTCAGGGAACACCTGAGATTGTGCTTGCTTTAGAAAGCCAAAGTGGCACAGTCTAACTCCACAAAGCTTATCTTTTAATGTTTGTGTTTCCAGCAAGTATTACAGCAGAGAAAAATTTTCCATTATTGACTGAAATTGTGCTTTGTGAAGCAGAGATGAAGCATGTCTTTAATTCCTAATAATCAGAGTTGTGGTAGCTGCAAAGTCAAGATATATTGATGGAATCTTGCTTGATGTGTATGGAGAGGAATGATACTTAAACATCAGAAGCAAGTGCCTTCCTAAACAAAGATGTTAGTACTGGTGTGATTAAAGAGGAGCCCAGGAGGAACACAGAGCTGAAGTAGGCCATTACAAATTCTCTTGTTTCTGAAATGGTGGTTAACCTTAAAAGCAAAAAAAATTATCTGCTTTTTCTAAAGGAATTAAAGAATTGATGAGGAAAAAAAAAACCAAACCTCTAGCATAGATTCAAGGCGACACACTTTCTGTAATTGCTGTTTGATGTATTTTGTTCATCCTTCTATTTCCGTAACAGAGTACTCTACTGAAAATCCAGTCTGAAAATCTCTCTGAAGAGTCCTTTGGAGATTATTGTCATAAAAATACAGAGTTTTAAACACCTCTGTACTGTAGCATGTCAAGTTTCAGATCTGAAGAGGATGCTTCAGATAGTCTTGTAGAGCTATTTACCAATGCATGGCTATTGGACTCAGGTATCTCATGACTGGAAAAAGAGTTTTCAGGAAAGGTCAAACGAAAAGCACATCATATACTTAGTAAGGTTTAGTTGTTTCTACTTGTATTCAATGGTGTACATCCATTCTCATTTCTGTGCTTATCCTCAGAAATATGATATACTGAGCTGAATGCTGCTTCATCCCTGCAAACTGCTGAGGAGAGCTAAGGAAATTAAGTGTTCTGGGGTATCTGTATTCCAATGATGCATCCAGAAAGGATTAAATAACTCCTGTTGTCCACCTCTAGCTGTAACCTGTATTTCTTACCAGTATTAATTATATAGCTCTTTCACCTGTGTATCTCAAAGCCTCTTACGAAGTATATAGTGAATAGCACCTAATGTAAAGTATATAGTAAACAGCACCTAGTGTTATATTCATTCACAACCTAAAACAACTCCTAAGTGGTCTGTCTTGAAGCTGTCTTTGACCATAACTCTCAGGCTTCTATGTTAATGTACAGACCTTTCCTGCTTAGTGACTTTGTCTCATTCAGAAGCAACTTGTTTCTTAGCCCATTATTACTACTTTGCTCTGTACTTCCCTTCCTTCCACCCTATTAATGGTAAATTCTACATAATAGCTTACCTATGTTTTTATAGAGGAAATATTCCACCATTTCCTGCCAATTTAAACAAGAAAACAGTGATTTGCAATTAACTTTTTATGGTCTGACTCTGTGTTTTGCTTCATAACTAATCTCCAGCCTATTAAGCAGAGATTCTTTGATTACACCTCACTGCAGATTGAAATATTATCATTCCTTTTATGGAGCTCTTCTATGCGAGGAGGGAGACTGCTGAGCTTCCTGAGCCACCTTTGCATTTTTGTTTTCAAAATATGCCAGATTTCCTTTTTGGTTAATGTTAATCTTGAAGTACTAACAAGACGATTTAAGATTTTCTGGCCAAATAGCATTGCTTAGAGTTTCAAAATGCCTGGTGACTTATAATTGTCTGATTTCAGATATGCTGAAATAGGCCTGGTTTCTGGAGAAGTGCTGAAGAAGTAAAAGTGATGCCTTCTAAAAACTCCTTCCACATACTGAAATTACTCTATATTTTAGCCTTAGTTCTTGTGTTAATTAGATGCACACATGGATAAGATGCCTGATTATGGGGGAATATTCAGTGAGTTTTGAAAGAAGATTTTGTGAAAAGCATGCATTGGTTTTTTATCTTTTTATCTTTTTTATCTTAAACCGCTTAAAGAAAAAAGTATTTTTCGTATTTTTTTCCTCTCAGTTCTCTCAGGAAATTTGAATGTCCTAACAAGTACTGTAAAAATAGAATTGACTTTTTTGTTTAAACTATCAGCTCTTGCTGCCGTGACCCCCTTGCTCTCAGTAAAGATTTTAGTTCGGATACCTGTGACCCTATATCAAAGTGTTGGGAAAAAATCAATGCCTCATAGCTAGGACAAACAGCAGCAGCATGCTGACTCACTAGTTTCCTGACAGGCTTTGCTTTCCTAGTGGAGATGGGGAAAGAACAAGGAGCACAAGAATCATAAGGTATAATCATAATCAGTCAACCATCCCTTCTGTTAACATGCCTTAAATCATAAAAGATTGGATTACCTTCTTCTGTTCTTTGCCTCTTTCTCTTCTTTCTCTTGTTGTCTGTACCTTTTTTTAAGTCTTTGAAAGAGAAGACAGATGCGAACCTGGGCAGTTCTGCAAGGAGGAAGATTGAACAGATTTATCCTGTCTACTGAAGCAAGTACAGTAGGGGTCATTTAGATGAAAACCCCCATTAAGGGAAATGCTTTATCCACTGTATACTGTACAGGAAAACCAGGACATATGCATAGGAGCCCTTTCAGATAAGGAAATGTCTTAGCATCTTTTCTAGGGGAACAAAACTGGAAAGTCTTGTTCCAGGCATCTGAGTGGAGTTTCTCTTGCTGATTATACTGTTGTGGTTGGTGTTAATATTTGCAACACATCCAAAAATAAATCCTCTTGAGCCTTTTTTTGCCCTGAAGTTTTCCTTTGATTTATTTGACCAGATTTCCATATATGTGTAAAAATGACAGCGTCTTTCTGGCATGTATATAGCCTGACTCTAGTAGAGCCTTAGACCTAGCCAAAGACTTCACCATTCATTTCACCATTATTGTAGTGAGGTCCTATATTTTTAACAACCATGTAACATGTATCAGGATTCCTCCTGTTGCTATCAGCAACTTGGATTTTGAAATTTAATGTTACGTAAACACTACTGACTCAATATTGCCATTCTTCATTCAAGCCATTATTTGGGCACAGCATTTAATCCTGCTCTTTCTCTTGTACTTTGCAAACAACCTGTGTCTGATCAGTGTGTTACTTCTTCAGAATATCTGCACAACCTTTATTATCCATCCCCTGAACTAACATTTTCCTCCAGGCTGGCCTCTTCTTTTGCCTTGATTACTTCAATACTATCTTCCTGAACGTGATAAATTAAAACTTTCACTTTAGAGATCTCTTACTGCTTAACCATTCTCACTCTCATAAATTACTAGAATTACGATTTGAACTCTGAATCAGCCAGTAGTCCCCACTTCCATTGCATCTGGAATTTTCAGGCAAATTCAGTCGCACTTTCTAATATGCCTAATCTGCTTATCGAGGGAGAAGTTTCCTGTGTTGAAATGCAAAGTTCCTTGTTTGTTCATGACTGAGAGCTCGTGCTCCTGCACTGTTATACGCATGATGAATGCTATTATCAAAGGAAAAGGTTAGCATTGGTGTTTTGATAGAACATCCTCAGAAACATTTGGTGCTGAAGCAGGAGTTGAAATGTGAGGGTCCTTTTCTGTTGCATGCTTAGTTTACTTGAAGGCTGTGTCATCTTTGCGTAGTTGCCTATGACTTGACTCTTCATCCTGCATGATGTGCAAGCCATAGTCAAAGTAGTCCCCTATGCCTACAAAACAATCCTACAATGTGCTCCAAACCACCTGATCACTCTTTGGGTGCTTCTAAAGTAATCAATAAAACTATTTTCTTAGAATGGGAAAATGTATTTAATAGGATGTATTGCTCTTTGAATGCTTTGTATTCTTGCAAGACTTTACATGCTTTGTTAAATTAGGATAAGTCAGAGGAGCGTGAAATAATTCTCTTAAAGCTGTGCTTGGTTTTTTACTTTTATTTTTTTTAACCAAGGTTTTTGCCCATAACTCTCTGTAATCACCTTCCTCCAACTTTCTTAGTTGTGATGTGAATGTAGTCCATTTACCATTCGAACACATTTAAGAGTTTCTGAAGCTGAGTAGACTAGCAGCTTGAGGCCTAACATGGCAGGAAGTAACTGCAAAAATGTCCCATATTTTCTATATTTAATTCACCAACTGCTTGTGATGGAGAGGATGGTCATACTCCAGCACTGTGAACCCCACATGTTCCAAAATAGGAAAAGAAAATACATGCATCTATTTTCAAATGTTTGCTGTGTCTTGAGGTTTTTATTTGGGTTTTCTTTTTATTCTTATTCTTGAAGAACCCCTTTTTTAATAGGTCAGAAGTTTTAGGCTTACAAAATGTAACTATGCCAACATCAGAAACAACTGTTAATCTCAACAGTAAAATTTTATACAGTTAATACCCTCATCTTTTGAATGAGGTATTACCATTTTAGGATGAGCCTCTTAACACTGCTCAGAAAGGGTTGTTTTAATGACTTTTACTAAATTGGATGAAACAGACACCTGTTTGTGCAGCCAGCCATATGCAGCAAACACTTGTATTAAGAAATTCAAAATTAGCCAATTACTACTTTCAGCAGTTACACTTTACTAGCCAGTTATCAAATTTTCAACCCCGAGTGTTCAGAAGTCAGTCAGGCTCCAAGCAGGCAAGTGTGCTAGCAGTTTATAGGAGAGCATTTTCTGGGTTTTAATAAAATGCCAGCTTCAAATATTGAAATGATAAAACAAAAATCACCAAATGATATGTGAGTTTTGATTTTAAAAAAATAACCGTCATTGACTATTTCTAATAAGAGAAGGCTAGCGATAGGTGATCTCTTGTGACTTGGGTATGTCAAGAAGGGGCTGAAAAACAGCTGCCACAATTCTATTAGTATCAACTTGGGGTTTGGTCATATGTCATGAGGATTGATGTGACTCCCACCAAAAAGGTTGTTCAATGGCAGGAGGAGTTATACTTCTAGTTGTAAAAGGAACATCTGAGGTTGGGGACAGAACAAAAAAAGAGACAATCAGTCTGTAGCCGAGCATGAGGAAAAAAGAAGAAACCACATATACCTTGTGTTGACTAGGATTTTCAGGTATTAGAAGGTTTGTTAGTTACCAATTAAGCTTTCTGTTAAATAACCATAAAGTCTTTGATCTTAGTGAAGACATAGTTTGAATTTCTTTGCCTTGGGCATTCTGTAGGATTCAACACTGAAACTGTGTGTAATTGTTTAAAGGAATAACATTGGACTACAACATGCAAGAAAAATACTTGAAAAGTCTAGTGTGAATAAATATAGTATGTGAGACAACTAGCTTAGTAAATTTTAAAGGCATTTGTCCCTGGCTTCTAAAACATATTTAGATCTTTAACTGGCAACTCCTAGGAATATATTTTCATAATATGATTTAGGCAACTCCTTGGAAGAATAATTTGGCAAGTTCTGTGTAACTTCTTAGGTTTTTCCTCAGTGTGTTAGCTGTCTTGAGACAGCTGAACAGGTCATGGTTTTGCCTTCAGCTAGTCTGAAGGTTTTCCATGCTGTGACGTGCTGCTTGTAGCAGCTTCTGTGATATAGCGATGCATTAAAGAAGAAAGATGTCTTTCACTGAAAGCCTAATCAAAGCTCAAGGGAGGTCTAAAAAATCAGAATTAGTGCTTTGAAATGGATTAACTTGTGGTGGCTGTGATACAGAAGTTTTACATAGTCCTTTCAGTTTTCTCAGTTCAGGAAACAGGTGCCTGTGTCATAAGCTAGCAGCGTGGTAAGTGAGTATATCAGTGTGGCCAAACATGGTGGTGTGGTGCATGAAGGAAAAGAATCCCATGTCCTTGCTGCCTGAGGTGGCTGGCTTTGCGTATCCTGGAGTATCCTGCTTGCTCAAGCAGAGGATGAATCTGTATCAGGTCAGGTGTTTGTTAGGTCTTCCTACAACTTCATTTTCTCAGAAACATTACTGAAGATTGCTCTGGATTATGCTGACACCAGCAGTTCTTATCTAGGTGTTAACCTGCCTATGGCAGCAGTTCCTGGGAAGAAGTATTCCCATAGTAAGCTGGAATGTTTCCACGGTGCTTATAACAGTAGTTGTCAGCAGGAGAAATACATTTGTTTTGCCTGAACCTTCGAAGTTGGTTGATGAAAACAGTTTTGTTTACTGTAATAGGATTTCACCAACTGGAAAGCAGTAGGAAATTGTCCATCCCATTTCCATCTCAGCAAAAGACCCAGCCAGAGGCGTGGAAGTTGTATATTACAAAAGCTGGGTTGTTGCCCATATTATTAGGTCCTTTGGGAAAGCTAGTAGAAGCTGTTCCTAAACTGACTGACTGTCCCAGCTTGTTTAGGCAAGTTTTTATGTTTGTTTGACAATGCTGAGACTGGGTTATGCACACTGTTTGCACAGCCAGCTTTCATGTTGCTAAACTAGAAGGTGATACCTGCAGGGAGGGGAAGAGCTGATTGCCACCTGACCTGAAGTGTTTTAAAAATAGGTTTTTTTTGTTTATTATCTATTGCCTGTATCACCTTGGAACTCTCTTGAAACAGGTTGCCTGCACAAAAATGGAGAAATATTTGTACCCCATTAATTTCCCAGCCTTGAAACCAAAGATGACAAAGCCGTTCCCTAGCAAAGGTGTGTGTCGGGGCTGTTGTTCTTGAAGAGCGTATACCTGGGATGATATGTATGAGTGTGTACTGTTTCTTCAAATTCCTCTACAGTGTAAGTGTTAATCCCTATGCTATGCTGAGCTAGGATATTATGTGTTCTTTTTATATATGCAGAAACAGAGGCAAAGGTTAAACTGCGTGCCATGGGATATGCCAGGACGCTGAATCTAGGATTACAATCTGTGCATGTTGAGTTCTCATCCGTGTGCTTCCACTAGTAGGTTGTGCCTCACCACAAGGAAGATGTACAGTATGGTCTTCCCTGTCTCAGGGTCTGCCAAAGGAGTGAGCTTGGATTGGACTGTAACAAGGTAACTGGGAGAAGATCTCCTGTTGCTCAATCAGACGCTACAAGTAAAGATCTTCTAAATCAGTTTTCTAAATATCCTGAATCAAATGCAGAAGTAAATCTTCTTGCAGACTGTCCACAGCATGACTGGTTCCATTTGGAAATAACTTCCCCCTGAGGCTTTCTCTCAGAAGGCCTTCTTGATGAGAGCATTTTCTTCCTTGTGCTCTAGCTAGTGTTGGAGGGGGAGGACTTGACACTTGAGGTGTAGTTGGACTATAATGACAGTATAAATCACAATAGGAAGGGTGCAACTGCAATTTATAAAACTTGCTGGATGATCAATAGTTTTTCCTGTATACTGCTTGGATAGCGGTTGGCTGTGATGAAGCACTGGTTGTCAGTGTAACACCCAGCTGGAAATCTTGCAGAAATTGAAGGATGGATTCTTTGAACATTTGGGAGATGTGGGATGCTTGGTCTGCCAAATACTTCAGGCAGGATGAATCCACCCCTTTCCTAACTAGGATATTTCCTGACTTCTGAAGTTATTTGGGGATTGTCATAAAAAGTCTGTTTTCTGGATTGAAGCCTGGCCAATCTCAAATCTGGAAATAACTGCTTATGAGAACAGAAAGAACAGTTATATTTGTCAACTACACTATTGTGGGTAAGTGAGATTTAGAGACTCTTGCCGAGTGCAGAAAGGATCTGAGAACAGCTTTCTCTTATGGAAGTCAGTAGAATTACTTACATGCCGAGGAATTTATATGGCTCTTTACTACTTCTTTTCATGGGAATATGTGTTTGTATTGGATGTTTGTAAAAGTTTAAACCAAACCAAGTTAAAATAGATGGATTAAACTCAAGCAGAATGCTATATCTGTATGAACAATGACATCTTGAATTATTCTGAAAATAATTTTGTAATCTTTCCAGAAAAAAAAAAAAAAAAGCTCTAGTATAGACCCAGAGCTACTGAATTCCAAAGGTGTCAGCTATTTTGTCTTGGCTACTCCAGGATTTACTGTATTGTGCGTACTGCTGTAATATCCCTGTCTAGAAAAGAAAAACTGTCTTTCATGTGAAGTGGTCTCACTGGGGTCAGTGAGAAGAGAATATGAGGGGGAAATGACTGGGCGTTAACAACTTCCCACAGGATAAAGCACAAACAGCCCTCCCTTCAAACAAATCCTGTTACTGGGTGCGAGTGGGAACTCTGAATCTTAGTGGATTTCTGCAATTAAGAATACAGGCCTCGTGCTTCCAGAAAATAATTAAGCAAGTGTTTATAGTGGTGAGAGAACTCAGAGTAGGAGCTGGTTATACCAATTCATTCTGATCATTGGCTTTTCTTTCCCCCTTCCTATTTATAACTAATTTAAACGTGACTAACAACTAAAGCTAGAACTACATTGCGTGTCACATAATCTTTTTTTTTTTTTTCCACCCTGCTTGATGATGCAAGTTGAAACAAAGGCCTAGTTGTTTAAGCTCCCTTTAAACCCTATAAAAGTTCACATGCTTCTAAGCCATGCTTTTAAATCACACCTCCAAGCCTGTATGGGAAAGCTACAGGCAAGTTTTGAGAAATTAATTCTTCATTCTGTTCAGCACACAGCTGATGGTGTCACAGGAGAGGGAGGAGGAGTGTAAGCATGAGAATGGTACTTGTAAGTGCTTTACTTTGTTAGAGATGGAGGTAGGA
>NW_010301785.1:15547-30680 GCF_000700745.2 Antrostomus carolinensis
CGATGCAGAACGTGCCTAATGTGCTAAAAGCTCATATCCATCTGGTCAGTACTTTGCTGCTTTTAGGTGACAGATGTCCTCTCTACAGATGCAACTATCTATATGGCATTAAATTGACCCCTATTCCTTTTGCAGTCTTAGCTGAGCATGTGAGGTTGAATTAAATGGAGGAACTGAGCTATGTGAATGGCCAAGTCATTCATGATGTTGTAAGGCTTCCTCTGATGATTTCTGATTTCATCAGCTAGCCTCTCTGTCATGCTAGAGTGCTTTTCTGCTCTTTGCAAACAAAATAGTGATGGTAGAACAGGACACAGGTACAGAGTATGTCACTGCTGTTGGAGCATAGCTAGAGCAGTGTCAAAACCGGAATCCTGTCCTCCATGAATCATCTCACTTTAGTTCTGTGATATGGGGAGTATCCAGACTTGTATCCAAGTGGTCCTTGGACACAAGGACCAAAAATGTTTAAGTTCAACTACTCATGTTAGAAAAGTTGCCTCAGAGGCACACAAAATGGGGACTAGGAGAAACTCGGCCTTTGAAATGAGACTTTTGGACATAGTCACAGCTGGAGTCACTTCAGTGGCTTGGGCAGGTACTGGGTGCTCTTATTTTTCCTTTCCTTTGTGATGGCACCTTACTGCTCTGAAGAAGTTTTTATAAAGACCATGAATTGTAAGCTAGCCTGGGAGACAGGAGCAGCTTTCCGCTTTCTTAGCAGGAAGACAGAAAGAGATACCGCATTAGTACCAGAAATAAACATGGACCTGGGCTTTAAATATGGACTTTAGCTTTCTCAACAATTGCATAGTTTTGTAGTTTTGGTTCCTGTTTATATCTAATTAGAATCCCCCTTTCTGGGAGAAGGGAGACGTCACTGAAGTACAAGCGGTTAGGGGGTATGACTCTTAGCAAGTTAGTGCAAGGTGAGGGCGTGGATTGCTGGCAGGTCATTGCTCTGCTCGGCCTGCCTGGTGCTTGCTCTTCTCCCATGGTAAGGTGCAGCATTTCAGCCTCAGCAGAAATGGGTAGGCTGCTTCACTCCTTCTGTGTGACAGAAACATGCCCACAGCTTTCGTGGCATAAATGGCACGCTATAAATTTACATGTTAACATACCTTCAAATATTACAATGTAGATCCTGTGTTTGGATTGAGAGGAACTACAGTACTACAGCTGGTTGCCTGCCTCAGAGGGGAAGGTTAGTGAATATCTCTGCCATATTCTTGAGTCAAAAGTATTTGCTGTTTCTTTTGCTTGCTACAGCTGCCTTTACCAGAGGTAGGAACTGTGCCATCACAGTGTCAGGAGGCTGGGTACAAATGCTGTACAGAGCCTACATGCATTAACTCTCTTTCTCACACACTGGAGCAAACATACTTTTACTTTTTTTTTTTTTTATTTTGTCTTATTTCTTTTGACCATTTAGTGCCACCTTCCCTTCCCTCTTAATCTCTAATCCTTTATATCAAGAAAAAAAAAGAACTGTAAATGTAGTCATTCAGCTAACTCTCAACCTGAGAAAGATGGAATTGAGTTATTTGGCTGGAAGCCACAAAGCTGAGTGAACCTGTCAGAGGATTCTTAGCCACTTATGAGAAAAGTCTAGGTTTAGTTTCAACAATTTAGTAATGAAATTCAAGCACAGATAACAGTTGTGGTTCACAGTCTCAGGAGAGGTACACTAAAGGACTTAGTTTCCAGCTCTCTCCTCAGAGCTCTTGCGGCAGTGGGATTGCTCAGAGCTGGGCTCTGGCTCATCCAGCTGTCAGGAGATCAGGTGTCGCACTGAAGAGCGCTGTGGTAGTATTGATCTAGTCTGGAGTGGACAAAAAAGGCCTCATGTCTCTGACAGCAAAAAGGGACGGGCTGTTCATGCAAACTTGTAGCTCAGAGCAGTTGGTTTCACTGGCAACAAGACAGAGGCTCTAGTGCAATTAATCTTTGTCTCTGGCCTTGTGTGGCAACACTACTTAGGTATATGTGCTGCATCCAGTTGCATTCTGGTAGAAAAGGAAGGCAGCAAGAGGACACTGGAAGGTACCTTAGTTCACTGTCCGAGAATCTCCGCTTGCCTTCAGACTTTTTCTTGCTTAATTTTGCATGGCTTCAGTGAGGTTGCACTGTTATTAATTTGTAGGGTGCAGTCTCAAGACAGATTGTTTCCTGGGTCTGACTCATCCACATCCAACTTTCTGTCTCCATGAGCATGCGGGAAGGTTCAGATTGTGGGAAGCTATGTCAGGCACCACGCTCACCCACAGGTTCTGAAAAAGCAGATTTGGAACAATGGCTCTGAGGGAAAACCTTCGTGTTAGTGGTTGATCTGCTTTATGACAATTGCTGTACGTGAGCAGACTGATGCCCAATTTCAAAGTTTTTTAGCCTTGTTGTTTTGTGGAATATAGGCATAAAATTAGTGTGATGAGATTCAGCAGCTTTGATACCTATTTACCTCTGCAGTCAATCCTCAGCAAGAAACAGCAAAGGTGTCCTTCAGACTTTAGGAGTTTGGTTTTCTGTTCATTGTTTTTTGAGAAAAGAAAGAGACAGTGATGCTCTCAGTAGCAAGAAAGACTCCTGCTTTTTTATTTAATTGTGAAATTTGAAGGGGTGGAATAAAAGAACATGGTTTATTCTTTTGTTTCATTTCCCTGTCCTTCAGAGAACAGATGTTGGAGTTATGTTTATGTCATTCCAGTGCTAAACACTTGCCTCGACTTGAGCAGCAGCATTGCCACAAAAAAAGAAAAATAGTGAAAAATTTTATGCCATGCCACAAAGCACATATGAATTACTGCAGAATGTTGACTTGCATTTCTAAATTTTGGCAGGAAATGAGGCAGGAAATGCCTTATTAAAAACCTTGCCCAAAGAATCTATAATGGCACAATTTAATTATGTTGGCAAGGGAATCTGGAAAGGTGCTCCAGCTTCCATCAAGTAGGGACAGCATATCTGTATGTTTTACCAATTGTTGACTCTTGCCCCGCACACTGACATTTCAAGAGAACAGTCAGTGTTTGCTGAATGGGAGCGTGGAGGTGGAAACAAAATAGAACAACATTTTCAGCTCCAGTACAGTCTGCTTTGGCATGCAGCACGCTGCCTTTTCCACAGGGATTTGTGTGTTCTGTGGAGTGTACTGGACTGGACTGAAATTAAGCATTTGAAACATTAATTGTCGTGTCTGCTGTATAAGTGCGTTTATCTGTATAGATATGCGTGTAATGACTCATACTGTTCTGAAGCTTTTCTGCCTGCTCGTGTCTATGAACAGTTCAAACTATGTACAGAAGGCGTCACCAGTGCTGTGATAACATTCACGTTCTTTTGCTGAACTCTCTCTTGGTGTCAGTCGTCCTTTCAGAACCCAAGGGCACAAACTGCTTCAAAGGTACCTCAAATTAAATCGGTAGGAATCTCATAAATTTGAGTCTGGTCCTGTTATTGCTCGGCTGTTAACAAGAAATGCAGACCTGGGATTTAGTTTGAGTAAGTGGCATCTAAACCTTACCTATAACCATGACAAATAAACCTACTAGGCTAAACAGAAATCAGATATGTGATTCCTTCTGAGGTATCTAGATGCCTTGATATCTTTTCTGCGGGTAACCTGCCAGTCAAGAATTAAGAGTTGTTGCTCCCTGTCTTGAGGGTTGTTTCTCTCCTTACCTGTATTACTACACTATTTCATTTTTCAGTGCTATTCTCCTGCTTTCCAATTTCCCTTGCTACTCGTTGTAACTTCACCCTCAAAAAGGAGTCACTCTACAAGACTCTTGCAGGACATCACTGTAGAGCAGACCTGATCGCTATGCTGCTTTTCCCATTAGACATGAGTTAAGGACTTCAGAGCTGACCTGAGCCAGTCATGGTCTAAACATGGAGGCTTGGTAAGACTATTAAGGATGAGTATCTAACAGTGAATTGCAAGTTCCCAGATCATTCTTGTGCACTGTAGTACGTTGACAGGAAACAGCCCAAGTTTGTAACATTAAACTCTTGCCACCCTTCAGAACAGAGTGAGTGCATGCAAACTGTCTGTAGGCAAAGGTCCCAGGCCCTTGCTAATTCCAGAGCTATGCCCAAAATTTGAGATCGTTGACCGCCCTGGACCAAAATCACACCAAGGGCCAGCAATTAATGGTGCAATAGAGAAATATTCTTCAGGTGGCATAATCTAAGTGTGTTGTTTTTTTCCTCTCCTCCTTCTCCCTGCTTTATAGTGTCCGTCATCTGCAGTGCATATTTAAGGGATTTAGAAGGGAAGTGCCCTAGTATCTTCTCTGTATCCCACACTGCCCTATGTTTGTCCTGTACCTAACTGGGAATCTGCAGAGGGGCCAGTCAATGGAGGAAGCCACCACCTATTGGAAATTGCAGACGAGGAACTGCAGCTGAAGCTGGCATTAGTATTACCTTGCTTTTTCTGGCTCTATATTTCCTTAGAAGGAAAATCAAAAGATTGTAGCAATTCTAAAAAACTCAGAGTGGGGTTTGGGGTTTGGTTGTAGAAGAAGTAAATGCTGCACAAAGGGGCAAAGTTAGCATTAGCTTTTGCAGTCCAGCACCATTTCTGAGGTCTGGGAATAAATTTATTTTCCCTGATTTTGAATGACTCCTTGCTGCTCTTCCTTATCCAGGTAAAGGAGGGGCAGACCAGGCCTTCTCTGTGTTGAAATCTCAAACAGATTGAGCAGTCTTGATTTTTTTTGGAAAATAGCATAGTGATACAGTCTTGAAGCACCAGGAAGGATAATGTTACCCCTGCCTCCTTCTCGCTATTTTAATACCTGTATTTTGATATCTGTTTTGGAAATAAAAGTTATTTTTTGCAAGCCTGTCCAAGGAGCATTGGTGCATTGGTAACTGCAGAGCTGCTTCTCTCACAAGTATTTTAACACGATATAGTGCAACACGTTTGTGAGGATTGCAAACCATTTGGCATGGCTTCTTTTTTCTTGGACTTCCTTGAGACACTAGTGTTTACAGAGTGAGTTTGATTCAACTTCATCTTTAACTGGTCCAAACTGGGTATGTTTTAGCTGAAGCCAGTGATGTAGCCTTGCTGCAAATAAGGAAAGAATAGGAGTTAATATAAAAGGAGTTAATTTTTCTGGGACGCTTGATCACACTAAATTCCATTTGTCCCAGTGTAAATTTTGTGGAGTTCAATTGTGGAGCCATCTTTTTCTGCCTCTAGTTTAGGAGGTAATAAGGAGCATGACTGTTTGACACCATGGAGCTGCACAGCTGGCATCTGCTATGCCTAACAAAATAGCTTATGATGTCCAATGATCAGTGCAAGTACACAGTAAAAATCCACTACATTTATTTTTATTTCTAAGTCATAAAAAGAAAAATAGGCACATTATATACTATGCATATATATAACATACATAAAATTGTGTTTAAATGGGAAATGAGCAGCTTTCCTCATCTTTCCTAGTGTGTTAAGGTTGTTCACTCTTCACTTGCAAAAGGCCGAAGGTCCAGAAACAAGCAAGGAGGGGGCAGGAGGAAAAGCTTTCCTAATAGAAGCAGCAGCATTTAGCGCCTGCAGCCATGTTTTGTTTTAAATGTAATCTACTCATTTGTTGTCAGTAGAACAAAATTATCATATCACCCTTGGCTAATACTTCGATAACCAAATGAGTGAATATATGCAGACTACAAAATGAGCTAAAACATCTACAAGTTCCCTCCTGAAGAGAATTAGAAGCCGGAAGCCTGAGTCTGTAAATCTTGAACAGACTATACAGGAGCTGATCCAAACCATGAGTGCCTTGATGGGATTCACCTGAGAGTGGTAAGCTGCATCCATGAGACAGAATTAAATCTTCTCCTGTGGATGTTGTCACCTTCTATATGGTCTAGCAGGGTGTTTTTCATACTAGTAGGTAGAAGCTGTTGCCTGTGTGTCTGGGGGCAAGTATTTTCCAACCCTGTGTCAGTGACAACCTTTTAAACAGTCATTGGATGCCTTTTAAACAGTGCCTTTGCCTCAGTTTATTAAAAATTCTGTGCTTCCTTTCTCCATCTAGCAAAACAAGGTGGTGGTGAGCAAAATGAAAGTAACCATGTATTTCCTACCTCATTTAGAAAGTCTGAGTCAAGAACTGTTGCTCTCAAAGTGTACGAAGACTGCATGCTGGGTCCTAGTCTGTAGCTCCACGCTGCAGAGCTCCATTTGTCTGCTTTCAGAAGTGGTGAAGCAAGGCTCCTGGAGGCTTGGGTATTCATTCATTTGTGATATTGCGAGCAATGGTGTTTTGTTCCTGAAGAGGAACAAAGGCATGCTGCCTATCAGAAATGGAACTGATGTCGCAAAGAGTTTATGACAATTTATATATTGTTAAATGAGACAAAAATAATCTTTGCTTTGTGTTATACAACAAATAGGGTGACACAAAGAATAGTAGTGGCAGAGGCTCAGACAGATCTTTAATCTTGAAGAGATTAAGTTCTGGCCTATTTCACTTTTTTAAGCTTTGCATGCAATAGTAAAAATTAATGTCCTTCATCTTGGTTTCTTAAAAAGTACTCAAGTCTAATGTAGAAAATAAATTGGTAGAGCTAAGTACCATTTTGTAATGGCAATAAAGTGGCAATTTCTTGAAAAGAGGTTAAAATTTTCCTACACTTCCCCATTTTTACTTTTCTGTGGCATTCTAGAGTATTTGAAGTTTGGAAACAGGTACCTTAGTAGTGAGTTGCAAGGAACAATTTAATTTGTATTTTTACTATGTTTTCTTTGCCGTTCATAGAATATAATAAAATACACAATTTATGATGGTGATATGTTTTTAAGCAGAATTACTACTGAGAATAAGCTTGAACTTAGGCCACCAAAATCACAGTAAGCTCATGTTTTTTCCTGTCTTGGAGGTCTGCTGAGTTTTTCGCAGGGCTAAGCCCTTAATAATTGAAAATCCTGGATACATAGGTCAATCTTTTTTTTTTTTTTCTTTTTCTTGCTTTAATTTCCTTTTCCTTTTTGCTCTCTGAAGTTGTCACTTCTTATTGCCTGGTCTATCTTTTGTCAATCAATTTTACATATGAAAGTGTAAAATAACCCTTATTTTTATGTAGAATACTCAGAAGTGAACAGGACCAATGTCTTCCCTGTTCCAATAAAGCCCTGAGTTAACCCTTGAGTTTTTTGACAGGTGCCTTCTTAGTAGTGAGTAATGCTAATAGGAAAGATTTGAGCTCTTTTGTGAAAGGACAGGATAGATAACTCACAGATAATTCTTATTTGCCTGCTGCATCTTCCCTACAGGCCTTTGTTCTTAAGGCATTTGATTTTCTACAGCTAAAAGATCAAGGGAAAAGGTGCTTTCTGTTTTTTTCATTTGAGTTCCCAGACTGCGGTGGGGAGGATGGGGAGAAGAGGTAGGCATTATTTCCTCTTTTTAATTAGGTCACTGATTTCACTATCTTTGTACAAAAAGGGTTTGAGCTGTAGCTGAGTCACCGATGGATTTGTAAAGGCAACTTTGTTTTATTTTACTTAAGTTTGCTGGACGGACAGATGCACGAGCTGCCAGGAGAAAGAAAATTTAGAGTTCTCTAAAATGAAATTTCACTTCTACGCAATTCAATGATCTTGGTTCTATATGTCCCATGAAAATCTTTGTGCCTGATACTGTTGAACGGTCCTGTAAAGATCTGTTTCATGGGTTGATACTTCAGCAGTGGTCAGTGTAAGGCAGTTGAGTACAGAATGTAAACTATGAATGTAGTCCTTTTGAAATAAGTTTCAAGAATTAAATATGAAATGAGTTGGGGTAAGAAATGGGAGTAGGTCAAGAGAAAAAGGCTTGCAGAGAAAATGGAATAATTGAAAGTGGATACCTTGCAACTCAGAACCAAAAACTGGCTTATCTTTATCCGTCATAGCAGCTTCTTCTGTCTGATTTCCCCTCTGTACCAATGGTTACTGCAGGACTGTGTATTGAAGAGAATTCAGCCAGTAACTCTAAAGCAAAGCATTTTAAAGAAATGTGTGTGTGTGTATATATATAGATATGTATATATATAGTCAGAACAGTTATATCCATGGTTATTTCTAAGGGAATTGAGGAACAGTGAAGCCAGAGAGGAAAAGGAAGCATTTAAGGCAGACATTCTTTATTCCCCACTGATTCACTGCCTAAAAAAACTGCAAAATGTGAGTATGCCATACAGCTGCACTAGGAAAGAAAGCCTCAGTGATTCATTTTGTTTGTTTATATTGAACAGTAATAGGAGAAACAACTTACTATCTTAATAAGCTAGTTCAATGTTGTATAGTAACCCTTTTACAACTGCTATTATGTTTTCTTAACCCAGAGTTACAAAACCTGATTTTTACATCCATGAAACATTGGCAGTCACTGTTTCAAGGATTTTTCAGGTGGGTATATGGAAAATCAGAAGCATTTAACAGTTCTTGCAAGTATATTTTTGATAATATGTTGAAAATGTCGTGTCTGAAGTTTTATTTGGGTTGCATTAACAATGGTATGTCCAAGGGCCAGACTCTGAGAGGATGGTGTGCAGGTAGGAGGCAGAGGAGCAGGATGTGATGAGGTCTTTAGAGGTCTGTTGTATTTCGTCAGAGCCTGTTTCACAAGCAGAGGGTAGCCAGAGAATGCTGAGGAAGTAGAAATTTCATGTTTGGTTTTTCTTGGCTGTTGTGTCAGCTTCCTTTCAAAACAGTTGTTTGCATGGAAAGCTGTGAGATATAATCACCACCACTGTTTGAGTGGTTGTTTTACAGATTCTACTGTAGGACCTACGGATTCTACTGTAGGTCATTGCTTCGCTGTTGTGTGTTTCATACAGTTAAATTTGTTATATTTTTTAAATGATTTTTTAATGGATTTTTTAAATCTTTGCATGTAAGGTAAATGAGCAGAATTAAGTGATCAGATATTTGGTATTAGAATTGTCAGGGGTGGAGCCTTGTTTTGCTCTGTATTAAGTGTGGATTCTCTAATGAAAAAGAGTGTCTAAAATTAAGTCACGTAACAGAATTACATAGTTGAAATAATTTACTGACAGTCGAAAAAGACACCATAATCTTCTCTTTCTGGCAGTTACTCTGGAATGGTATGATTTAGTGGCAGGTCAATATAGAAAATGGTGTTATTGCAATTGTCAGTACCTTTTCAAAGGTGTTGGTGCTTGTCAGAAATCCTGCCTGTGAAGGGTATTAGACCACCGTGATGTCTGTTACTACAGTGCATTCACAGTAGCTTTCAGTTACTCTTGCAACAACAGACATTCTATATGAAGGTTTCAGATTAAAAGTAGTGAGGAAAAAATAGAAGTATGGCTGGAAATATACTCTGCTGCTGTTTCTACAGAAAAAGTAACTGTAGTGGAGACTCATAAATCAAAAGAAAAGGAATCATGCCTTGTGTATGTTAAGTCAGTTATGTGAGCTTGCCAGTCAAACATAATGAAATTCCTATTTCTGCTGAAATTGCTGTATTTCACTTCAGAAAGGAACACAGAAGATTTCACAAGTTCATGAAATGCCATGAACTGTAAATACATGGGAATTCTGTGACTTCAAAAAAATTAGGAGTGCAGTACAAGCTAAAAATCATATTCTTTTAATGCAAGGGGAATAACCTCATGGAACTTGGCAGACACTAACTATAGCATTTTTCTAAAGTTTGATGTGCTATCCAGTTGAAGAAGAGAAAAACATTGGTCATGGGAGGAGATGCATCATTGTTTTGGCCCGTCATGATGATAGCAAAGAATTGTTGTCAATTTTGGTTTTGAACAAAAAACATGTGAAAGAAAGGAAAAATTCTTTGTAGCGTCTTTGTTGTCTGGGGGGCGTGGGGGAATGAAAAGCAAAACTGGGTGGGATGATAAATTGATGAAGCACAGTAAAAATGGCTGAGACTTCTTACTAAGAAAACACCTCTTTGCAAAGTTATTGATGCTGACAGCCACTTTTCTAACAAACAGAAGACTTCTGTGATTCCAGAGATTATGAAAGAGAACTTTGTTGTTTTAGCCAGACTATTAACAAACCCTCATCAGTGTGTTGTTTTTCTTGTTACCTTCAGCAGATGATATTAAGCCAGTTTGTAGACATGAGTCGGTAGACATGTCTGAACAGGAAAGTATGCATTTTTACTGTGTTATTCAGCATTATAAAAGTTTGCCAAGACTCAGTTCGATTTATATTAATTTTGCATGCATAGTAATTTCTTTTTGACTTTCCAAAAATGGGTGCACTTTGTATACAGAAATGTCTTTATAGCCTCACAAATATTTGTAACAAATGTTGGCACTAAACATACATGAGCTAACATAACTCATTCTGAACCCACAATCTACCTGTCTGGAGAATGCACTTTGCTGTGGGGGAGCTGCATCAGTTTGTTTCGGGTGTGGAAACACTGGCATTTTCCAACAGTGCAATAACAGATGTACAGTCACGGAGATATGAAGAAGATCATAACAAAACAGCAACCAGCCAGTACCTAGTTTACTGTGTCCTTTTAGCCTCCCAGGAAGTGTGGTTTTTATTCAATAACTGTATAACTGCAAAAGATTTCAGAGGGTGGGCAGAAAAGACGGGAACCTAAACACTCCTTTGGCTTAACATCTTCTGCACAATAAGTATTTTCCTAAATGTAATGAAAACTTTGAGCAGCTGCTGAAGGAACTGTAATCCCTGCTGTCCAACTTGCTTTCTTGCTCTGTTCCTGTACATGTCTCAGAGCAAAGTGAAATGAGTCCTGGCTAAGTTTTGGGTTGCATTGGAATGTTGCAGTGAAACTGAATATGATGTGCTAATTTTACAGGTGGGTGGTTTTTTTTGGTTTTGTGGTTTTTGGTTTTGGTTTTGTTTGGTTTTTTTAACAACCAGTTTCATTAACAGTATTGTCTGTCTATTTCAGAGACTTTCTTGCAAAATGCTTTGATTTTTAAGAGAAGTTCAGCAGATTTGCCAGTAAAAGTTTATAGAAAGTGTGTGCACATAACTGAAGGAAGGAAGCGTCTTTTGATTTGAATTGTTCAACTGCTGTAACCTAATACAGCTTTAACCTGCTGCCATGACCATTTGTTTGCTTGTTTACAAGCACCGGAGGGTAAGTGAGAGACAATAATCTTGTAGTCACAGATTTGCAGAATGTAGCACAGGCCATTTGCAAAACTGCTTTAAATACCAGGCGAGAGTCTGTTGATGCATTCAGAGCTGAGGCTTTGTTTACAGAGAGTTAAAAGTTTTAAGTTCTGCAACTGAAGCATTCCTTTCAACCAAAAATCTCAACAGCTCTGCTGGACCAAACTAACCCCAGGAGGGAATGGATGCTGACTGAGCAGTGGTCTGATTTTTCCAGAGGAAAAGTCAAACTCCTGCCTAGGCCAAAAAAGAAACGAGGAGAGAAATGTGTGCCATAGTGAACTGAGGTGCTGATCTTGATCATGACATCTAGCTCCTTGTTTTGTGTTTTGACAGCAGTAAATTCCTTGTGTCACTTACTTGTTGGGATGCACATGAATTTCTTAGCTTGCTATCTTTTACGTAACGTGAATATTATTTTTCAGGCTGAACCTACCTATTGTTACTGTGGCTATTCTCCTTTGCAGATATCATGGGACCTCATTTCCATTAAACTGTAGTTTCTCTTCTTCTACCACTGTGGCATTAAGTAACTGGCTGACTGGTGAGTTGTTTCTCTGTCCCACACGAGTTGCTAGCATGGCTGGGAGGCAGTCTTTTCAAAAGTACCCAGCAGCTACTTCATCAGTCAGGCAGAACTGATGACTGATGTCAGGTTGGGGTTTATAGGGACCTGAATCTAAAAATGTCTTCTAATTTTAGTTTAACTATTATTTCTGGAGACTTTAAATTTTTCAAGTCTAAACAGAGAAGAAATTGAATCTAGCTTACTAGTTACAGGTCACTTATTCTCTTCACACTTAGTTACAGAACGCTTATTCGCTGCTCTGTAGTATGGTGGAAATGAAGAGAGTAGATGAGTAGAAGACCTCTTACTGTAGGGCAGCTTCCCGTTCATGGTACATATCTCTTTGAAATGAGTTGGACCCTTAGACCTGTCGTCTGCAGGGTTTTGTCTGAAGTTGGAGGAAGGGCAAAAAATAATCAGCCTAAGTAGAAATGCAAACAAACCGTCATGCTTTTAATCACAGAGGCAGTGTGGGAATCATAAATCAGGGAGACGGCTGACAGTGGTTACAGGAAGCACAGATGAGTGGGAAAGGTTAGACTTTTTTTTTAAAGATACTTTAGCTGCTCACTGACCCTGCACATGCTAAATTTTTGCATAGTGAGTATGATGAATAGAAACAAGATTATACAGAAAGAAATCAGCATTATGGAGATTTTCTCATGCACCTTTAACTTAATCTTCTATATTCAGAAATATCTATGCATCTTTTAACCACATACAGTAACAAAACACTACACCTTTCTGATTGCATGTACAACATACACGCACACAGGGTGCTCCTCTGTTCCTGTCTCTTTCCTCATGTGTTTCTTTCCCTTGCTGCCTCTCAGGAAGGTTATAATATGATGGAGTTCTTTTCCCAGAAAAGAAACCAATGAAGTTTAAAGAGACAGAAGAGCATCATGAAGTAGCCTTTTAGTTCACATAGATCCTGTTGCGAAACTTCTTCATTTCTTACGTGGGCAAGCACAAGGACAGAATTGGGAAGTTCATTGTTGTATTTCTGTTCCTTAGACACCGCTTTGAGCCTGGAACCACAGCCATGAGAATTTAGTAGTCAAGGACTATATCACAAAAATTTTTATATTTCAGAGAACTTACATGCTCACAAACTTATATTTTTCTATGCTCCATCAGTTATTTTAATCACAGATATTTAATTTCCTAAAAATCTTTCCTCCTTTTGCTTTGATGATCCTTTCTTAAGCCTTACAATGACCTTTACCTTTCCTTCTTGTAGAGTAATCCAAAATTGACATACTGCTGGAATAGCATCTGGGGATTAAAGATTCCTAGGACCTGTTTTCTGATCTATTTTCATTTTGCAAAGCCTTGGGCTTCTGACATAAGCCTTTTATCTTCACAAATATCCTTATTTTTAATATATCTGTAATATAGTACCCAACTTGAGACACCTTTGGTGTGATTTTGAGTAGTTCCCAAGCTTCCAGCAGATGTATTGCAAGCAATCCATGTCCAAAGATTTCAGTTTTTCAGTTTTATGACATAGAACTTCTTGAATGTTTCTCTGTCTCACTTTCAGCTTTTGTAAATGGTATCAGTAATACCAGAGCTGTCCAGCACTTCAAGGTTCTTGGCATACATAAGCTTTGTGAGCTTTTTTTGTAACTCTACACAATGAGAGCACTTTGTTTGTTATGCTTTTGATGTGCAAAAATATTGTAGCCAAGGGTTTCATTTTTTGCAGGTAGCTACTTTCAGTATGTCACATGTAAAACAGAACCAGGTGTCAGTGCAGGGCTCTACCTCCAAGTTTACATTTACCTGTTTAGAAACTGGTTTGAAATCAGGCAGTGCCACTAAAGTCTTGTACATTGACACACTCCTTTCCCAAAAGAGATGCCTCCTCTACCTCTCATTCCACAGTCATTTCTGTAAAACCTACTTGTAAATTTCTCCATATCAGGCAATCTAATTTGTTAGCTTCTGGTCTTGTAATACCCCAAAGTTCAAGGGTTTTTCCAGAGTCAGAGAGAGAATGTAAAGCTCCTTCTAACTCTGTATAATGTGCCTTGAGCAACAAGAGATTCTGGACAGTGCAGGCAGTAGGCCCTCACCCCGTGTACCAAACTTGGATGTCTCTTCCTTTGTCCAGCACAGCTGAAGAGTTGAGGGAAGGAAGCAAGAGAGATCTGTTTCACCCATGTATGCAGACACAGTGTAGGAGAGGGCTTTGATCAGTTTAAGTAAGCATTAGGAACTTGAATCTGCCCTGGAGGGCAAGAGTGAGGTACAGGATCTGTGTAGGTCCACTGAGAGCTAATGAGTAAATAGCACAAGGTAACAACACTGTCAGAGAATGAGAGTTCAGTCCCAAAAACCTTACTGATCTCCTTTGATTTAACAGTCTGGCTTGTCCTGTGATACACAGTTGCTTGTCTGCAGACTCAGGATTTAATTTTTGGGGAGCAAACTAATGCTGTTGGAAGTCTGTTGATTAGCAGTTGCAGCACAGGGATTATACTCTAGTGAGAGCAGAGTTGCTGTTGCAAAGTTCTTTCTGTCTTGTCATTATGTTTGCTGTGAGTGTCTGTAAGTGATACCTGGATGAAGGGGTTTTTTTCTTATTTTCTTTAAAGCTCTTTGATTTGCTGTCTTTCTAGTTTGAGTTCACTCTGCCTTATTGCTGGTAGGTGACCTGTTCATATTCTGGAAAACGGAGGTTTTTTAAAAAGGATTGATGCATTCAACATTAAAAAAAAGTTCCTTTGCATTAGTCCATTTTAACAGCCAAGGCAATTTTCCACATGGTGGCTTTATGGAAATGGGTTGCAGCTCTTGCCGACCATGACCAGAACATTACAGGAAATGTATTTTCATGGAAGATTTGCTGCAATTGCCAACTGGAGAAAGGGAGGGGGACAGGGGTTTGTTCTGTTAATGGACAACTGCGTGCCATGATGTGAATCCCTTCTGTTAAATTAAATTGGTTTGCACTTCCCACTATTACTTGTTCCATGCTGAAAGAAATAGTCACTGATACGCCATTTCCCTCTGTAAGGACCAAAGTATGTTGGCGTAGCATGATACCTTATGCTGAAATGGGGTGAACAACAAACACATTTAGGTATCTGACTGAGATAATTTAAGCAGTACAAACAATTGGAATATTTCCATGGACTGGCTTGGTCAGAACTGGAACTAATAGAAATTGGCTTTGCAGCCTCAGTGCTTATAGGTGGTAGTATCTTACATGATTTACAGTAGTACCGAATGAGATTTTAAATCTGCAGACATTGCTGCACAAGCATGATTTTAAGCATGTGAATAGTCTCTTTAAGTTAAAACTTTAGCATAAAAGTCTGAAGGTTTGGGTGGGTTTGGTGCACTACGAGTGTATTTTTTTCCATAGCTACTAGAGCTGAAAGTTTGATACTTTCCAAGTAGAAGCAGGA
>NW_010301785.1:30712-50199 GCF_000700745.2 Antrostomus carolinensis
AATGTTATCTGTGCTGGGAATATATGATCGCTTGCAGGAAAAAGCACTGCATGACTGATTCCCCTATGGTAAATATTTGAATTCCAGTAGGTCTGTTATCAATTCCATATGAGATATTTTCCATCTCTTCCTGCATACATAGGAGATGAGAACAAAAGAGAAACAGAAAAGAGCAGAGAATGAGCAGAGCACAAGGATACCATCCCCTAAATTAAGCTCCTTTTTCTTGTCAAAGTAGGTTGGAGCTGTGGGGCAGGGATACCTCTTAAATACTCATGTCTTACTGGCTTATGTTTTCATATAATTTTTGTGCATCTTGATTTCAGTCTTCTCTTGTAGGGAGTTTAAAGCTGAGCTCTATAAGTTTGTATTGACCTTTGCACTGGATAGATTACTGTGTTGAAACATAATTTAATAGAGATTTTACTTGAAATTAGCGAATGTCAGTCTAAAATAAATGTATGAGTTGGATTTGCTCTGTAACAGTAGAGTTATGCCAAACTAGGGTGGGAGTAGTAAGCTCATCCAGATGGTAAAAAAGTTTTTTAAAAATAGTTTTGGAGAGGTTGAGGTTTTTATAGCGATGTATGGAATTTTCAGCGGTTGTGTTGGTTTGGCTTTGAATTTACTCTAGAAGAAAGTTTTAATGTCGACTGTGTGATGTTTGTAATTACATGAGTAGGGAGAGAGGAAATGGTGAAGTAAGACTAATTTGATAAAATTACCCTGATCATACAATAGATGTATTTCCTGACAAGTTGCCAGTCTGTGTGTTAGAAAATTTTCATTATTAGTACTTTAATTTCCCATTCCCAACAAGAAGGAATTGGTTTAGCTATGTTTGCTTGCTGAACAGAAATACTTGAATGATCAGTTGAAGTTCACCCTTTTGAGGAGGTACTGTTTTATGCTAAGAGCATGTACTGGATGAATACAGTTTATATATTTCGTGTGGCAAATGATTCATTTAAAGTCTGTTTTTAATTTTGATCCTGTCAACAGCATAATAATAATGTTGCACGGCTTATTCTGCTATACCTATCATGTTTTGAAGTTCAGTGTGTTACGCAGAGAGAAATACTGCAGTAAGTTGGAAGAAATTGGGAAGAGTGAGCAAGGTAGAGAGGCAAGGGCTTTAGAGGAGATGCCACTATCTTGCTTCCTCTTTGTGATTAAACTTAGGAACTGTGACGTATAGTGCATATTTCTTTGTAGTGAGAGAATACTAAGGGTGGATGGTCTCCAAACATTTCTTTAGTATTTTGAATGTGAGACTTCAGAAATATACGTAAAACTCTTGACACTCTAAAAGTAATTTAATTCAGAGCTGAGGCTGGGGTCACTCAGCTGAGGCTGAGTCATGCAGTGCCTTATCCTGCAAAGGAACAAGACAGGCTTTCCGAACTGGCCCTTATTACTGCTTCTCTTCTGGACGAAGGTACGTGCAATGAACAACCTCCACCAAATGTGGTACTTTGAAACAGTGAGAAAGGGAAATGAAGAAAGGTAGGAAAGTAAAGATAAAACCATAAACCCTGTCTATACAAACAGGGAGTGAAGCCCTGTTCACATACACTGTACTCCTGCTTTTTCTTTGCCTTTTTTTTTTAATTGGTGGGTTGCCATTCTTAGTATAGTCCAGGCTACTTGATAGAAGACCTGGAACTCGATAAAGCAGTCAAATGAGACACAGTGAAAAGTGCAATCGTTTTGCAAGTCAACACTCCCATCAGTGACTGTTTCCACCTGACTGGAGTGGCTTCTGTGGTAGATGGAGTATGACATGCCATCTTGTATCTCAAAGACAGAGTTATTAAACCAATGTACCATGCATGAGTTTTTAACATAGTTTCACCAGAGGATTGTTAAATATTCACTGGGATGGGAAGAAATGCAGGCTTTATGAAGAAAATCAAGCTTCCCTATGCCAACCATTAAAAATTTGTTGATGAAAAATTACAGTTCAGCACAATTGTGCCACACTGTGCATTGGAGAGCTAGATAGAGCTTGTTCTCTTTCCGAGTCCTGTTAGCAAGGCGGCTTCTGAAAGAGAAAGGGTTCTGTGTAACTGGATGAAACAATGGATTTCTTTGCCTATTGGTAGATGGATATGGTGCTTAGAAAAAAGTAGCTTTAATAGTTTGTGTGGTCAGTGCTCAGCCTTGAATAATTCTGAGATAAATGAGCCACGTGCACCTGGTGCTTGGTGCAGAGCAGTGGAAACAATATGCTTCCAGTCAGTCAACAGGTTATTTAGTTGATGGATGAGTGCTGGTAGTTATGTGTTGGAATGGATGAATGTAGTAATGCTTTTTAGGGAAGAAACAATACATTTAAAATGCCTGTTTTAGGAATAAGCATTAGATGCTCGAACTAGAAATGACATTAAAAGTTTGATGTCAACTCATAAAAGTTAAGAAATGCAGAGTTAAAGCTTAAGAGGCCTTAAGGTCTTTGTTTGCCTTGGACATTGCAGCATCTAAAAATACAGTATTTTAACTCTGTGTCTCTTATGTATCCTGAAGAATGAACGCACATAACAGAAGCCATACAAGTGGGAGTAAATGACAGAGCATCTGTCTTTGATTTCTCTATTCATTGCAGTGCTTCAAATCATGGAGTAGTCTGTCATTTTGCTTATGCAGGAACTTTTCAGCATCTGATTATGCCACTGACCTTTTTGTTTGGATTTTTTTTGGTTTTTTTGTCATGATGAAGAATGGTAACGGACTCTGTGTCCTGAAATTTTCTGTGGCTTGTTGTCTTGACTTTTTCTTGTTACCAGTTTTTCACCCCGGTTGCGTGTCTAGCTGCAAGCACTGAATTAACGTGTTTTGGTAGTTTACTTGCTGTAGTTCTGCAATGAACTCTTCCTCACTGGAGTCGGAATGGCTTTCTCTTGGATATGAAAAATAACAGGCTGAAGGCAAAGTTGTAGAAGTTGCTTCCTGTTCTGTATCAGTGCTTTAAAAAGAGATTCGAGTTTATAAGAGAGACCTGTATTGATTGAGAAGAATCCCAACTGGCTCCATGCCACTTAAATTATAAGAAATAGTTCAATCAGCAGATGTTTTAGTTACAAAACAGCCAGCCCTTATGATCAGTAACTACCTGTTCTGAAAGGAATCATGACCTCAAACACACCTAAAGTGGCTGCAAGAAGGAGCAATGGTACTTCTGAGTTGAACAGCCTGCATGGTATTATTAACAGATGTAGTGGGTTTATTTTGAATGTATCCTTTTGGTCTTATGCAATTGCATTTGTTGTTAAGGTGTCTTGCTAAGCACTCAGTGAAGGGTGTCTCAAGATGAGAAAATCTGTGATGGTGAGCTTTGAAATCATGATCCATAAAAGCCTATTGTTTGTATTACTGCTGTTCATTCTTTTTACATGTTACAGGATATCTGGCAAGAAGCAAAGTTTCTATCTTCTTGCAATCTAAACCAAGTCCTTCCTTGATCTTGGATATAGAGAAAGGTCCCGTGCTGCTAGAGGTTACGATTGGGTGACATTGGGAAAATGCATAGTCAGCCTCATCAGATACTAAATAGAATTGAAGGCACAAAAGAATTTATACCCTTCATTACTGATTCGTTGTTTGATCACAGATGGTCCTGTCCGTTGTTAAAGTGAAGAGAGAAGTCTGCTTTTCTGAAACAGCTGAGTGTCTTTGGAAGTTGGATTTAAACAGGGCTGTTTTACAGATCAGTCGGTTTTCTGCTTTATCTTAAACACTTTGCTTACTGGGTGTTTGTGTTTGGAGCTGAACAGCTGATGCTTCAAAGGAGAAAAAGGATAAGCAAGAAAAGAGAAAAATAGCTATTTTCTCAATTGCTCTAAATGGATGTAGGTGTCTCAACCAAAGTTGCTCTCTTACTGCTGAGCTGACTTACAACTGAAGACTGAGCCAGTGAGCTTTCCTGTAGCAAAGATTGAGTGCTCCTGTGCCACATGCCCAGTGCCTGCATACTGTCGTGTTGTATGAAGGCAGATTTGGCATAGTTTAGCTGACAGTGGTGATAATTTGTTTGTGTAATATTCTTAGTGAAAGGGTGAGCAATGAGGCTCACTGAGTCTTGAATCCTGTAAGTTAATAGGAAGTAGTAACACTGCAGTGCATGGGATCTGAGGCTGTCTGCTGTCATTTTTTAAAAAAGAAAGAAGATGCTTTTATCACTATCTGACAAAATATTGTGTAGCTTTACTGCTTTTGACTGTTGTATGCTAATAGAAATAAAAGAGAGAGAGAGAGAATGCTTTCTGCAGCTGCATTTCTTGTTTGAAGTAAAAAAAAATATTACAAGTCAGTAAAGCACTGTTGGTACTTAATATCCTGGAGCCAGGGTCTTACCTGAGTGGAAAAAAAAAAAATAGCCCAGCTTCTGTTGCAGTACATAATTAGTGCATTGAGCCTCCAGCAACTCTAAGGACAGAGGTCTGGTGCAAACAAGAGCTGTGGAAGTGCTGATGAAGGGAAAGACAGATTGACCATATTAAGCTATTTCCTTTGCCCTTAACATCGCCATTAACCTCTGGGTTTCTGATAAAAGATACCTTTTCTACTCGGGGCAAAGCTGAGACTGTTAAAATCAAAACTTGACAGTAAGATCAGGTATTTAGGGTTATAAACTAACTCAATTGAAAAATTATTTCAGTCCTACTGGAACAAGGTAGCATGCAGCCTGGAAAGTGTGGAGGAGACTTCTATGTTACAAGAGTAAGATCTAGGGCAATAATGTCGCAATAAATGGAGGAATTTCATGGTTCTACCAGAGTTGGGCACCTTTCCTAAATGGAGTAGGAAGATGCAAATGAATCATTCATCCTTTCTGCAAACAGCAAATGAAATAAAAAGCTTCATTGGGTTTTGTTTTCCTTCCTTGAGGCAGCAGCTGAATTGCAATTATACTTAGATTTTTTTCATATTATTAGAAGGAGAAAAAAAGCTATTTCTTATTCCAGCATTACCAATTCAGATATGAAAACTAAAATGTTTATTTACTTTTGTTACAGAGTTGAGTGTGTGATCCTACTTGCATTGCCATCAGTGGCAAAGGTCTTACTGATTTCAATGAGAACTGGGTTATCTTCTTGCTGGGACAGGCGATGCTGTGATCAACTTGATTTGTGATAGTGAAAAGAATGTTCAGAGCCAAGTGGTTGAAAAACAACCCACAAAAATGTGGAAAAGCATATTACAAAAACATCCAGCTGTCATATGTGTGGACCTGGTAATAATTTAAGGGGAAGTAAACAATGCCAGTGGACTCTGAAAACATGCAGTGATCAGTAAAAAATACCAGATTGTTGAAAAAGTCTTCCCTGAAGGAAGAAGTCTCTCTTTTGAAAATAATTATTTCAAAACAAATATAGCAAACGTCCTAAAATTAACATTTGTGAAGCATAAAATAAGAGGTGTGTGGATTTGGTATGGTATAGTTTAATTTGTCTCTAGATAAGCTTTGTGGGTGTCCCAGCTTGGCAAGTCTAGTGCTTGCAGCACAATGGGGGAAGAGGGATGATGTGGAAGAGGCCCGGGTACTGGGACCCCAATCTAAGCAACCTACCTGTGCTGCTTTTTATTCAAAGCTCACTGGTTTTAAATGGGGTTAGTTGTTTGAAGGCTTGCCTGTACAGAGTAGGAAACTGAGAGTAACTAGTGCATTTAAAATTTGTGCTTGTTTCTCATGCTGGCAGGCATGCAGTAGAGCTAATTCTGTTTGAGTTTTATGGTATCCAAGCCAAAGTTTATGTAGTCCATGTCTCTTCTGTTTGGTGAATAATCACCATAACAAAAGTAATCAGTCTGTGTCTTTTTTGTTAAAAAACAACAAAAGTCATTATGAGCACACTTGAAGTAGAAGACATGAGAATATGTGTTGAGAAAGTTACACAAATAGGTTTTTTATAATTGTTAATGCCTTGCTGTAATTAGAAAGCTTTTAAATTTGAACAACAGTTTTAAAGTGATGAAATAGTCCTTCACTCTAAAGCTTTTGATGCATTTGCTTTCTCTTGAGAATAAACTTGAGTAGAGCACTGATAATTCTCCCACGGAGCTAACTTTTATTTCTTGTCTGGCATTTATCATTACAAACCCAAACCTTCGGTACTCACTCAAGATTGGGTTAATGCAGCCCTCCCTTCATTTTGTCGCTACATTAGCACACCAAGAGAGGGAAAGGGTTATGGCAAGGCTTTGAACAGGGACATACCTGACAGCACAAGCTGCAATGGTTGTTTGGAGAGCTCATGGCACTCAGGAGGAGCTTAATGGTCCTACAGACCAATTCCCTTTGCAGTGGGCTGGAGCCACCCTGGGACTTGCTGTTGCCTTAGATCTGAAAATTTTCCGCTCTTCTGCGAAGAATAGAGAGAGGGAAACAACGGTCAGCCACACATGGATACTGGGCTGTGAAATGGGAGCTGGTGGTTCTTGGAGAGCTGAGAGGAAACTAATTAAGTCCCAGCTCCACACCCTTGTTTTACTGCAAGAGCAGCTGCTCTTCCTTTTTCCTTGGGTGCAGCCAGGATTCGTGTTATATTCATGTTCATTGTTATAAGCAGCTTGATACTTAGTGAGTCTGTCTTCTCCATGCTTGTCCTGTGCGGGTGGTGGGAATGCAATTGCTCCCTGCTTGTTGCATGTTTGGAGGTGGTAGAAAAGAGCATGAAGTAGATATTAACAAGAACAAGCAGAATTGGTTTGGATTGGTTGGGGGTTTTTTTTCAGTTTTGGTAGGGATTTTTTTGGTTTTTTTCAACAGTGTGTGCATGTTCTGAAGAAATAGCATTTCACAGAGGGGAAATGTCATTATTGCCGATTTCAGGCTGGGTAGTTTATTTAATTGCTACCCAAATGGCACATCCTTGTCTGAATTTTTTTATTATTTTTTTTTTTTAATTTATCCAGCTAGGTTAAACACCATGTAATTTAAACTGGGGTTTTTCTGGGAGAGGGGAGAGAGTTGGAATTGCCAGCAAACACTGAAATGACTTTGTTCCTGACCTTCTTAATCTACAGTTGCTGTGGAAATCCTAGTGCTGCAGTTTCAGATTCTTGCTCAACTTCTCTATCTTGGAAGTTTAAGTAGATTTGTACAGCTGCAGACAGCCTACAGGACTGGGAGATTTGGGTCTTAAATACAAGGATTTGCTTTTTATACTATGTTTCCTATTTTCAAATTGATTAATGAACTTCTGGTAACTGAACTTTCCTTTCAATGGTTGTGAGGGTGATCCCAGGCTCAAGAGCTTTCTTTACACAAAGTCCCCCAAATGTCTGTCTCAACACAGCTGAGAAAAAGACCAAAGTATGATACTGAAGCAGGGACGAAATCTTAATTTGGTTTTTGTCCATCCTATACCCAGTGTTTTCAGTTGCTGTAGAGTTGTCGTGTCCCAAGACCACTAACACAGCTGTTCATCCGAAAACAGTGTACCAGGAGTTAGTGCAGTGCAGCAGAAGCATTTGGCTCTGCAAGAGTAAGGAGTGCCACAGTGCACACAAGCCAAACACAATCTGTGCTTCTCCCTGGATGTCCTCTTTGCTACTTTTACCAATCTTCACAGAAAATCAACAACATTGAAAGTTTGCTTCACCTTTTTCACCTGCACACAGTCACTTACCATAGTGAAACCAAACCTGTGAGCCCAGTGATGTCTGTGAGGCTCTTGGCTTTGTCAATATGTATTTTTGGTTGCCTTTCCAGCCTCTGTTTAATCAGCCTTTGTGATGGCAGGCAGTTCTGTGATAGATGGCTGTCATTCCTGGAAATTATGTCGCTTTTGCCTTATTTATTTGCCCATGCAATTTAAAATGTATACACCCTCTGGCCATTCTGTTGTTCACCTCATCCACAATACGTCCAGAGCCTCCCAAGCTGGGCCTGCCGCTGCACGCAATGTTCTCATTAGCACAGCAGGTAAAACTGGAGGGTTATTTCTAGCAGTGCGTTAATGTAAAGGAGCTGATGAACATCATCCCAAACCTGTGGTGTATCTTAAGGAGTTTTAACCTTCAGAATTGTGCTGAAGGATGCTTGTTCACAGTGTAAGCAGATTAGATTTTTATCTACAGCTTCAGTTTCTGGTCTAAACCCCTGGGAATAATTTCTTATTTCTTAATGTTTCATTTGAAAAATTTCTTCTTGGGCAGTCATAGTTGTTGAATTCTTACTTTGTTGTATGTGCATAGCTTTTATATACTTTGTTATATTTTTATATATAAAGCACTGAAAAAATAATGATGATTGTGTTCCACACTTGATATTCTGCAATTTTAAGATGATAAATTGTCTTTAAAACTTTTTTGAAAGAAGGTACTTTTTCTGCTGACTCTGTAATCTTTTTGGTCTTCCACAGACATTCTGTAGCATAAGAGCCATTTGTTTGTAGCTTAGTACTTAAAATTCTGTTAATTTTGGCATGTAGAATTGTTCTTTGGGTGCTTTCTTAATATTTTCCAGATTATTTTTGTTAGTAATCTATCTATAAATAGCCTATTATAATGCCTAATCCTTTGTTAAAGGAGAGCTGGAAGGATCAATGGTGCTGTAAAAGAATAATTAGCTATTTTTTTCCCGTTACCCTGAATTGAATCTTCACTCTCTGTTATATTGACTTTTAACAGTTTATTGAAAATGAGGTTTGAGAAAGTCTGACTCTCACCTGACAGGCTAATCAGTCAATTGCTAATAGTCCTGTGATGCTCCACAGCCACCAGCTAATAGATTTTCTATTGTTGTTCCATCCTTGTTGATCAGGTAATCTGTTTCCCTAGTTGAGCTAAGGCATGCACAAAGGCACTTCCCAGAGCATGAAGACCCTAAAATTTCCTTATACAAAGTTTCCATTCATTCCAAAATTCACGTGCTTCTACCCGCTTTTCTCCCCTTCCTCTTTCAACTCTGTTTACAACTGCTGCTTATTGAATCTGGAGATCCTGAAAGGTAGGCGACTGATAGTTCTGCAACCTTTATTCTGTTAACATCTGAGCAACACCTAGCACATAGAAAGCAGGAGCATTCTTTCCTACGCTGGCTTAACTGTGGTGGCAGCTTCTCTGTCAGCACTACCCTGCCATGGCTGTGGCTGCATTCGCAAAGCTTCTGGGGGTCATGGCTGCGCCTTTCTGGTTGAGGCACACAGATGCAAAACAATTTCACATGCTGCAGCTTTACTTGTTGTCAGAATGTAAGTAATGTCAGAATATAGGTAAAACTTTTCTCTGTAAGGAAGCTGAAGTTTAGAGAGTTCCTTAAAAGCCTGTAATCTACCGTGAAATTTGTGAATATAAAAATGGACCATCACAGATGGACATTATTAACAAATGAGTTAACGCCAGTGAAGCATGAAAGGAAGGTAAAAATGTAGTGGATGATATTGTTTCTCTGTAAGAATTGGACTCTAAAAATAAGCCTTTGAGTTAATCTTGCATACTGCTGCTCACTGGATCCATCCAGGAAACCATGCCCTTGCTTCTGCTAGGACTACTCTTGAAGTTAAATCAACGTGAAAGATATAGGCAAAATATTGCATGGAAAAAGAAGTCTGAGTGTGAGAAGCATATCTGGGGTCTGTAGGTCTAATATGAGCAAGTGAAGGTGTTTGGAGTTCTGTCAGTAACTCTGCAATGAGCACCGAGCTCTGTTTCTGCACAGAACTTAGAGAGCTATTTTTAACCAGGATCAGAAGTCAGCAGCTCCTCCTTTTTTCTATATAAACTTAATAGGTCAATAGATTAAATTACGTATCTTCAGGGGAGTGGAAGAAGAGTAAACAGAAAAAAAAAACTGTCTCCGTGCATTGTTTTGTGTACTGCACATCCTCACTCACCCCCTGATCACAACAATTTTCCTTTTCAGAAATTTTCACCTGCTGAATGGTAAGTTGCCAGGACTGGGATGTGGATGGATACACGCAGCCCCTCCTACCCTTCCCCCCCATCAGGGAATGAATTTTTTCATAGGAATTGATTGATGTTTGGACACATTACTTATTCCTGAAAATAACAAGAAATATTTTTAAGGATAATTCCCAACGAATATATTTAAAAGAGGAACAGTACTACCTTTATGGTCAGTTTTCATTTCTCTACTAGAACTGTAGAAATCTTCTTCAAATAAAGTATTCCTCCTGGTAGACATGGAAGTTTTGATGCAGCGATGCATGCAGCTTTGAATACAGAAATTATTTATTGAAAGATGGTTGTGCCATGAACCTGAGTTTTAGGTCAGTAGACTCCAAATGTTGTTTCATGTTGTTGCTATATTTATGTGACTTTGAGCCCTGAAAGTCAAGGCCTGTTGGACCTCTTTGGCTTTGGTCGAGTTTTGCAGTCTTTGGTGTGTAGCCTTCATTGCAATAACAATAACTTTTTTCACCTGTCTTTCCTTTGAGTGGTAAGCTTTTAAAATTAAAGTTAAATGAAAATGGTGCTGATTTGATTAAGCTCTCTATTTCTGTTTAACACCAGCACATGAAGTGTAATGGCTCATTTGCAGTTCTGAGTTCTGAGCTTCAGCCACATGGTGCTGTCAGGCGTGAGGTGACTCTGTAGTCAGTGTCTTGAATGAAAAGAGAGAGAAAATAAGCTGATCCTGGTAGGTTTACCCGGAGAAAGATGATTGATAAATGAAAAATAAGTAGCAAAAGCTTCTAGGGATATTGGGGAGGGGGGGGTGGGGGTGGGGAGTGTTTTCTAGCTAAGTGATATCTTAAATAAGCTCACAAATGCTTTTTCTTTCTTGAAGTTCTCTGTTTCTGCTGGCTTAAGCTCTAAGTGCATAATGAGACAAAGATCTTTAGCTGATAATGTTGTTCATCAGAGTCTGTTTAGCAACCAGCCAAGACATTTAAATTGTATTGAAAGATGAAGGTCTGGACACCAGAAACTGCCCTGAAGGAATGACCCTGATTTCACAATTCCTTTTTAAAGTCACAGTTTTCATGATACGTGTTTTTAGAAGAACTCTTGAGCCTAACCTTTTCTTGAATTTTGATTGTTATTTTGATACTTTGCTGGAAGATTTAACCACTTCAGAGCCTGCCCAGATACACTCCATGGGCGTAAGGTATGGTCCTTAACTTCTTTAGATGGCAGTGTTCCTTGTAGTGCTTAAAACTGCTAGAGACCTTTTGGGAAAATAGATTTCATTGTTTTGTCCAAACATTATCAACATCCTTCCTGAGAATAGACACTGTAAATACTTTGCATAAATGGGGAAGTGATCTAATTCTACTTGTGCTGGCAATGATTTTCCAGTGTAAACAACTTTGGTGCTCTCCTCATGTTCCCTACTACGCACTGGGGGTGCAGTGGCCGCCCTTCTAATTGCTGATAGTTAACTATTGTTCCAAGTAGAAACTGTAAGGAACTGGCACAATCCATGATCTTTGAAGTCATCATATCTAAGGATCTCAGTGCCAACACAGGCTGTGCTATGTAGTTTTAGGTCCTAGCTGCATAGATCTATTTGCAAGCTTAGAGCCAAAGTGATTCAAAGACAGAAGCACCCGGAGGACCTTAAAACACTCTGATGTATGAGCTTCCAATGTCTCTGTCCCTGCAAAGCCAGCTACCCTGCTGTGCTCCATATTAAATCCCAAAATTTCACATGCTGTTGAACAAATATAGATATACACATGTGTGTATATATGTATAAATAGAAGAAATTGGTGTGGAGAGAGGAATTCAAATAAAATACAATGGAAAATATTCCAAAAGCTAGAAAACAGTGCAATTCATTACCTTTTTCAGTTCACAGATCTTGTGTTTTACATCATCCATCATAATTTCCTTGAGAATTTTCTGCTTGAAAATTTATTGGATAAGTCTGAGCTTAGACCTAGCCTTGAGTGCCCTTTCAGGCTGTAGAAGAGCCCAGACAGCAATGAAGATACCTACTAAGAACTCAGGCAGGAATGAGTTTGGATCTTTAATACTATGGTGTCTGCTGCTAAAGGCAGGAGACTTCATCATTCCTAACCACAGCTAAAAATTACTTGATTTTGAGAGTCACAGTTTTTAAAAGTGTCTAAGATTCCATTTGAAGAAAAGGAGAAAAAAAGGAAAACAAAACAAGATAAAGTATTGGAACGGGAACACTGGAGCATCACATTGCCTGTCAAAGGCCCTAAAATATATTTTTGCCTTGAGGAGCACCCTCCAGCATCCCCGGACATGGGAAAGAGCACACCAGCTTTTTCACCGCTTTCACGAATCTTCTTCCTCTTCTCCTTCAGACCTCAGCCAGCCCAGTTGGCTTGGTTACTCACAGGATAGCAAAGTGGGAATGAGCGGGCCCTATTTCAAAGAGCAAAAAAGAACACAGAGGAAAGGCAGGAATTTGTGTGCATCTAAGCCTCCACTTGATGATTTTGGCCAGACATATCTCATGAGGGAGCAGTTAGCCACCAGGGCCCTTCAGCACACCCCTCTTGGAGGTCACAGTGAGCTGAGCCGTTCCCTCTGCCTCCCTGAGGAGCTGACCTCCAGCACTTGTACTTGGTAGTGATTTAAAGAAAAATCAAAACCTGGATTGGATTGCAATTATCTGAACTGTCTCCTGGTGGGGAAGTGTATGTGTGTGTGGAATAAAATGGATTAGTGGTAACACTCTGCAGAAAGAGATCATGGAGCTAAAACCACCCAAGCTGATGTGACCCGCTCAAAGGCGGAAAGAAAAGCTCCCCTTCCCCTTTGGGGGGGCAGACGCAATCTGCCCTTCTGTGGTTTGAGTCAGTAACAATTGGCAATTTGTAATGGTCATTTTTTTCAAAGAATAATCCCAGGTTAAAAACAAACAAAGGCTGGAATGAGCCCCATGTCTTGTGATAGCTTTCCCTGCAGAGAGCAAGTTTGTAAAAGAGAAACTGCATATACTGTACCCTTATATTTTAAAAGTATTTTCTTCAGGAACTTGTCTCATCTGATTTGGTGATTTGTGAGCACCTTTGAATGCTGCTGTGGTTTTAATTCATGGTTGATTTTGAAAACTAAATCAAAGCATGGTTTATAGAACAACACGATATGGATTCTGAAAACATCCAGTGGCCCTTCTAATTAAAGAATGCTGAAACTTAGTGAGAGATTCCCAAAGACAGTGTATTTTTTCAGTCTGGGAGTTGTCTAAAAAAAGATGAGCCGTGTTGTATGAATACTTCCCAAAATGTCAAGTTGCCCATTGTTCTTTCTTTATTCTTAGCCAGCGTCTTAGCACCCACCTGATTGTTTCCTTGTACAAAAAGAAAAATACTGCAGGGCTGACTGGAATTCCTGGCTCACTCTTTGGGAGCTTGATATTTCAGAAACCACAGTGGATTTCTAAGGAATACTCACTGACAATATCTGTCCATGGCAAGCTTCCATAAGAAACATTATGATCAAGGTAAACTGCAGAGGGAATATTCTCTGGATCTCTTTGGGAGTGAAATGGGAAAGATTTATGTTCTCTAGACCACATATAAGCAGCTTCTGATTAAATCATCACTCTGCCTAACAGGCATTTAAAAGAAGAGGTCGGTCACGCTGCTGCGTGGTGCTCAGAAGAGTGGGGCTCTGCAGGTTGGGCAGGGAGGGGCTAGGTGCTCTTGGAGTCCAGCCTGCTCCTCCTGGGAGCTCAGAAAGGGTTGGCTTTTGGGAGCCCTGGTATTAGGTTTCATCTCTCAGGCTGGGAAACCAGGAAGCTATTATTTCATTAATCATCTAACCAAATATGCCTGTGTATTATATGGACTCCATTGTTTATAAAAGGAAATTATCCGTTTAATGAGTAATAGCAAAAAAAGGGGAGAAGGGAGAGAAACCCACTCCTGCATCCATTAAGACAAATTTCCTTGCAGAGAAAAGCCTTCCGTTTCCCATAATGAGTTCCTCTGCATATAGAAACATATGCTAAGTGCTCCTGCTGTACTAGTGATGGAAAACAACGCATATGTATACTTTATGTATGTTAAAATGATTGTGCAATAGGTGTAGAATATGATTAGATGCCACTTTACAAAGCCTATGCATTTACGTAAAAAATGTGGAGCAAGTTTAGCATGGAATATATTAGCTCAAATTTCTTTAACTTTGCTAATTTGCTGAAAGACTCCACAATGTCTAAGGAATCCCTTTATTCCTGTGACATTCTTCCTCCTGTTCCTGCTATCTATTTCTTTAATGTAATTATTTCTGAAATCTGTTAATACAAATCTAGTTAGGAACATGCTTAGACCTTTAACAGTGTAAGGTAGCAAGATGTGAAAAAGCAAATTATTTTATTAAAGAGTTCCATGTTACCTTCTGGAGGGGAGAAAGTGGCAGGCTTTGTGGAATTAGTGTTTGCTTGTGACAGTAGGTTTGCTGATTACTGTAATAGGAAAAGGCAGCAGTGCTAAATGGATAGGCAAAAAGGCATTTTAGACCAGAATACCACACTTTAGCTTTCATAGACAAATTAACTGTAGAAAAGGAAGACCACCTTCCCTAGACAGAAGGTCATTAATTCAAACAGTAGACTGGAGCCATTGCATTGACTCCTACACATGCTTTGAAAATTTAAAGCCAAAGCAACTAATCGGCACATCTGACTGTTGTTCATTAGGAAAATATGCCGTTTGCTTGCTGTCTGCATCTGTTTACATTTTCCCTTAAAAAGTTGCTCACAGTAGGATCCAAAATCCTTCTTGGAGAAAGTTGGGACAGAGGGAGAAAAGATGTGAGAAAAGCAAGAAAGGTAGAACTGGTGTGAACAACAGCTGCAGTTATATCTGTGCATGATTTGTCATCTTCCTGAAATCGTTTCACTGCATTTGCCTGTTTGCAGGGTACAAACTGTTTTCTTCCCAAGCCTCAGTGTGCAGAAGCCAAGTACTGGCATTAAGCTGTCTGGAAATTTGGTATAGCCTGTTGGGGCTGGCCTATAGGTGGCTTAACACTTTCTGCATGTTCACCTGGGGATAAAAGAGGAACAGAGAATGAATTGGCACTTGCTGGGGGTGGTACTCTTTATGTTGTATCATCTTAATGTACCATTTAGTGGCCCTGGGAGCTCCACAGCTGTATTAGTACAAAAATAAGAGACTTTGCTGTGGTTGTAGAATACATTTGCAAGTGATCTGTTTTCCAGCTTTTGCACTTTAGAATGGAGTTCCTTCAATCCTAGATTATTATTTCATTTGAGAAACTTTGGGACACTTCATTCTCAGTAGGAGTTTCTTTTTCAGTCAGTTTCTTGCCTAAAGTTTGATGGAGGGGCAGGATAAATTTAGTAATTTCAATTGCCACCTTTGAATTTGTGTTAAAATGCAGCACTCTGCTTTTTCCACATTAATTTTTAAGTGTTGTCATGCTCTGTTCTAGCAATGGAAGGTAGAAAGAGTAGCTTTAGAGGAGGAGGAGAGGCATACGCTTTCACGTGCATATGCTTTCACTTAGTCCCTTGTGCTTTTTAGAATTGCCAGATAGCCCTTGTCCAGGGAGAGAATGACCTAGCGCGCATCATCGCGTAGCAGTTGGGTTGATAATCGCCTACCCTATATTCAGACTGATACACGAATGGTTTCTGGTGAAAGCAAGGTGTGTCTAGTGTTTTCATGGACCTTACAGGCCACTTACACTCATGAACCGCCAATCTTGGTTAAGATTAAATGGATTTCAGATAACTCATTGTTACTTTTGCTATGTTCCTTTCAACTTCTACAAAAAAGTATTATAGAAAAGTACAGATGTATTTAGGGCAGATATCAAAAGATAGTGATGAGATTCTTATGTTGAAACTAAGTTGTTTAGCTTTTTTTTTTTAATATAGTAAGGTCTAGCAAAAGAGAGGATGACATTTTGAATACAAACATCACAGTGGAAATGGTCTAACAAACATTTTTCTACCTTCTTTACCCTTTTCTAAGCACTTATTTTGCCTCCTTTCTTTGCACTTAGATCAATGTTTGCTATCATTACCACGCATATGTTGTAACTTAACCTTGCACTTCATTGCTGACCAAAAGCAATCATTGCAAGCACAACCCAAACATTCTAACTTTAAAGGAAAATCAAAATATTATTGTTTTTATAACCAATAAATATACTTTCTGAATAGTAGGAAAGCATCTGTAAATCAGCCTTTGCTTCCCTGAGGTCAAGAAATTTCTTTGAGCCTAAATTGCCTGAATTTTTCTAAAGACTTTTTTAAAACAAAATTAGGTAGTACACAAATGATTAAGTGCTGCAGAAATCTATTACTGTGGTTTATTGAAAGTATTAAAAAGTTTTCTTTATTGCATTGCAAATTTGTTCAGGGGAACTTTTTCTACAGTATCCCCAAGGTTGTCACTAGGACTTCAGTTAAGGTTGTTTGAAATCACAGCATAAGTTTACAGTGTTGCACGTTACATCTTATTCCAGCTCTCTTCTCCTGACTTGTCTCGTGGCACTGGATAAGCCACTTCACTCTCCTCCCATGTTTTTCTTCCTGGCATGCATGTTCTCTCTCGCCCTCTGCTTCTGTTTTTTTAATAAGTATTGTAGGGGCCTTGGGCCAGGAGGATCCTTTCTGTTGTGTGTATGTCCTAGTGTGGTAGAATGACCAATCTTCCTTAAAAACCTCTGGGTTCTACTGTAATAGTAATGAAGATCATAAATAGTAAATAACAACTCCATAAGCAGTTTCTAGTGTACCATAAACAGCTTTTGTTCATAATATATACCTTGCTGCTTTTTTTAAAAAATAAATTAAATATGTGAAGTCAAAATAAAAATCCCAGAATACTCAGATACAATTAAAAAATAAATTGGTTCTCAGGAAGAAACACTGTGCACTTGAGTCACTTGAAAGAAAAAAAGAAGGTGGGTAGAACTGCTGTATTGCTGTCTAGATGGAAAACATGTCAAATATGCATGAAACTCTCGGCCCAGGGGGTGGGGAGGTTGAGAAATGGAATGCATTTTTTTATCATCTAAAAGAGACCATTTACTTTCAGCCTCACCTCTAATCCTGATAAAAGAGTTTATTGAACTCAGATGCTTTTCAAAGAGAATTGAAGGGCACACTCTAATTTTATTTCTTGTAGAAAGTTGAAATGATGATGTTGCCTTCATGCTCTCAGTGCTTCTTCAGAGTCAGAAAAAAAGCAGGAACAAAGCAGAAAAAACCCACCCTGCCAGTCCATCTTCCCAGGCCTGGTGACAGGGTGTTTTTATTAACTCTGTACTTCCATGCCTTCTAGTAAGTCGACATGGAATTCAGCACAGGGCTGTCATATATCGCGTTGCACGAACCACAGGGGGACAGCCCATTCTGCTCATTCTGTAGCTTTCACAGAACCAGGGACTCCAAAGCCTCCGAAGGAGGGAACCACGACTGGGGACTCTGCAGTTTTCCATTGCATCTGCAATGATGAATCTCTTAAATTAAAACATCACCACAATTGCTGTGTCAACTCCTGTTTCAGCCCTTGCTTTCTTAATTCTTGTTCTATACCGTGGCCTACTTCTGAGGGGTCTGTGAAAGAAGAAGAAGAGTGACATCAAATATGCTATGGAGAAGCGTATAATTTAAAAAATAACAAAGTCTGTATGCTCATTAGCAGTTGCTTAAGGAAATAGCAATTGTACAAATTGGAAAAGGTGAAATACCACAGATCTTTCTTTACACAAATTTTCTAGAAACCTTCCCCATAAAATACTGAGGGACAAGTTGAAGACACTGCATGTACTTGGGAAAAGATGTGTGATATTGTAATGGTTGCTTTAAAGCAATATTGAAGGACATCAGGCTGTGTTCATGCAGCAAAGAGACTTACATACGTATTATAGTCACTTGGGGATTTCTGTGGTTGTAAATCTTTATTCTCTTCCTTTTGGACCTCCACAGGCAATTAATAAATGAAAGGAGTTGGGGATCTGAAGTTGTCCTTTTTTGTAGAGAAAGAGTGGGTTTTCTATTCCTGTTTCTCTGCTTGTGACTGCTAAAGGAACTCATCATATCTTTGCGTCTGTTCTGGGTTTTTTATTCACTGGCTATATAGTTGGTCTGTAATGCACACTCCTACTTCTGTCATCTGAAACACCCCCTGTTCTGTTTGAAATTTACCATTTTCGTATCTGCTGAGGTTAAAAAAAAAAAAAGCCTGCGGACCTTTTCATTATAAGACTGGAATTATGCGAGATGCTCTTTGAATGCCTTGATAAAGACCACAGGAATAAGTGAATGGCCACTGAAAGCTCAGGAAGATAAAAGAATGGCATGAAGACATTTCTTTTAGTTTTTTGGCAGTCAGTGAATCAGGTCCTGTATCATTAATTGCTTGGAGGTAGTGAACAATGCCTGCTGATTGATCTTGTTTGCTTAGTATGCAATATTGAAGAGTTGAGGATTCTTCCATTGTATAAATTACTGCTGATTATTTTTTAGTTTCTTCTAATCTTCTTTTAATTAAGAGAGGATGGAACTTCTCAATAATTTAATAAGCTTTATCATTTATCAGCTAATAGGTTGTAATAGGAAGTGTCATTGCTCTCTTAGTGTTTGCTGGTTACCTGTTCTGACATTTGTTTCTGACCCAGTATTCAAAACTTGTGAGCCATCTTTTTTGTTTCTAATGGGTTTTCTGCCTCTTAGTTCAATTTATCAGTGCGGTAAATGCATCCTTTCATATGGCAAGTCCCATCCTTATATTATGGAGGAATCTTCCTTCTTTTCAGGACCCCCAGGTCTTCAGGTCCATAAATATTCCATGAATAGGAAGCCCCTTATGCTTCCCCTCTGGACTGGAAGTGGTTGAGAAAGAGGAGAGGTTACAGAAGTAGGGGGATGGGGCAAACACTAAGCAATTCTTCAGTTATTTCTTTAAAAAAATCAACAGAACAAAACAAACAAAAAATGGCCACCACCAAACTTTGTGTCTTTCTCCTTCGTTCCTCCTCTACTTACAGCATGTTTGGGCTGCTTTTTACACTGGAGTGTGGGAAAAGAAACTATTTTATTATTAAGTTGCTGACATTTCCAATGTCCTTGGAACAATTTTAGTGTCAAATATCAGAGAATGGGAGGAGAAGGACTAACAATGGTTTGAAGGCGTCTTGTTGTTAATAGGATGTTATTTGTGTAATTAGCCAGTGAAGATGTAATGATATAGCACAGAATGTGACTGTGACATGCAGCATCAGTAATAACAGGGGTGAAATATTTATAGTTTTCTTCTCCAGGTAACACTTGTAGTTTTAATTTTGCATTTTTACGCATCCATGTGATGTTTCTTTGTCTTCATGTGGTTCAGTTATTTTTATGTAGCTTTTGTAACCCTTCGTATTGCCAGAGCAGCACCTGCTGGCTAGAATTGATATAATTGCCAACTTTAGCAAATAATTTATCTCCTTTATTATCTGTTTATTCAGGATATTGCCATGTCTATTTCTTTTCTTAGGTTTGAAGAGTTGTCACAATTGCTAATGCAGAGAAACCGCCATCAGTTCCTTGAAGAAGGGTCTAATTTTTCAGC
>NW_010301785.1:50220-62583 GCF_000700745.2 Antrostomus carolinensis
AGCAGGATGTATGAAACAGGGTGCAGTGATGAGGTTAAAAATACTTTTGTACTCTCCTTTCCCCAGCACATAAGCTTTTGTTCCTAGACTATTATAGAATCATTTAGGTTGAAAAAGATCTTTAAGATCATTGAGTCCCACCGTTGACCTAACACTGCCAACTAAACCATGGCCCTCAGCACCACATCTACATGTCTTTTAAAGTGATTCCACCACTTCCCTGGGCAGCCTGTTCCAATGCTTGACAACCCTAAAGGTGAAGAAATTTTTCCTAATATCCAGTTTAAACCTCCATTGGCACAGGTCCTATCACAGTTCTCATGCCAAAATAGAATATCCTCGAGCTTCATCTCTGTTCCTTAACCTGTGAGTCAACTTTCAAAATGACCACATGATCTGATGTTTGGATCTGTAGATCCCATTAGCTAGAAGAATAGTGATGGTGATACTGGAATGAAAAGCAGTGGCTAAGTCTGTGTAAGGAATTTTGGTCCTTGTTGAAATGCAGTCAGTATTGTGTTCTCAGATAAATGCTAATATGAATCCTGTAATACATGCTGAGAGAGAAATTTATGATGAGGGGATAAGCTTCCCCTGCAATTCCCTCACTGCATTTGCACAAAAAAGCAAAAGTAAGGTACCCTTGTGCTTTTTCAGTTATATCATAGAATCATAAAATGGTTTGGGTTGAAGGGACCTTTCAAGGCCATCTAGTCCAACCCCCCTGCAGTGAGCAGGGACATCTTCAACCAGATCAGGTTGCTCAGAGCCCTGTCCAGCCTGACCTAGAATGTTTCCAGGGACAGGGCTTCTACCACCTCTCTGGGCAACCTGTGCCAGTGCATTTTAGATTTCTGAGAAAGTTAGTTCTACCTATCAAAGTTATAAATAAATATGCACAATGAAATTATGTAGTGCCAGCCAATGTCCAGCTAGGATTTACCTGAGGCACCATGTGGACATTGTGTGAAAGAGCTGAATTTAGCCTGTCTGTGGACACTTAAACTTTTGGGAAAAATACCTTTGGAAAGTGATGCAGTCTGGTACATGGCAAAGAGAGAAAATGTGTCTGAGAAACATTTTTTTTGAGGCTAAGTATGAGATTTGTCTTTAGCAAGTGTGATTTCATAGTACCCACAGAAGGGGAGCAAGGGAGGGGAGACCTCTTTTAGAGACTGGGAACCATCTTGTGCAGCCTTGGGTGGGTGAGTAAAATCTTAATGAGAGAAAAACATGAGTTGCCCAGGAGTCCTTCAGCACTGACGTCCCTTGGGCTCACCCGCATACACCCAGCTGGCTCAGAAGTTGCAGTAGCTTAAGATTTTATTGTAAAGCAGTGATTTATATGCTGAATTTCTGAGGAGTTTATTTCTTAGGTTGATGGGGAGTTACATGTGACAGTGGGATCTTGCTGGGTACTATATAAAAGGTGAGCTGTGGCCCAATCCCTACAGACTTCCCAAATTACACAGAGCCATAAAGTGATGTGGCTTATAAAGCATTATGGAAGAAGTTAGTGGCAGTCAAAGACACGGTTGAGATCTGCATTTCTCCACTTGCCCATGCTGTCTGTTTAAAATCATGTGAAGACAAGATAATGCTGTAAACAGTGATGGCAACAAAGAAATGGTAATTAGACCTCTAAAAGCTGAATGCTCACAAGTGTAAGCGCTGCACATAGTCTTCATTGTGACATCTTTTGTACAACTACAGAAAATATTAATTTGGTCTGAAGAGAGAATCTTTACATTTAGAAACTCAAACTTTTCACCTTGCAGTTCATTGCTGCTCGTCCCCCAGGCTTCAGCTAGGTGCAGGTAACCGCTTCCTGTTTTTTTCCTTAGTTTGAAACCTCAGGTCTTAAGAGTAAACTTTGTATATCTCAGAAGGGTTCACATGCAACAACATGCTACTCTGTGCTCTAGAAATGAATTTGCCATTTCATAACAGAGTTTGGTGAATGATATATTGAACTACTTAAAAATCTGAAATAAAAGCAAACAAAGTGAAGAGATAATTTATTATGCTCTTTCATACCGAGTAAAAAAAAAAAAGCAGCTCATTAAAGAGGTAAAAACTTCCTTTTATATGCACTTAACATATTTTCTGTTGCTTTGCTTGCATGTATAGTTTGTGAACTTAGCTGCCCAGTGTTTGCACTCACTGTGTTTTGTCACCTTGTGTTCCTATTCCCAAGAGGAGTAGGAAGGGTGAGACTGGATTTTTACAGAGCACAGCTTACAATCTCATCGCTATTCAACTTAACTTCTAATTATTCTGTTATCTCTGTTCCTGAAATACAGAGATTTTTCAGGGTGAGTGCTGGGGGCTGGGAGGAGGAAGAGAAAGAGTATTCTTAGCCAGGAATGTGGGGTTAAACCTTTTTCTTCCCTGCTTTGCCTGGTGCTGCCCTGACCTCTGATAAACTCTGGGTTGGAATTTACTCATGTTTGAAAGGTCAGTGTTTTTGAGCTGAGAATAATTTACTGAGCCATTTTCTGCTTGCAGATGAATAACTAAGATGGTGAAATTTAAAGGGGGAAAAGGAGTTGTACAGAGGATTAATGGGGGAGGAGGGAAGAATTTTAAAACAGTTCTGGCAGCCCCATTTACTTGGGAAATCCTCTGTCCAGCAGCCGTGTACACAACTTGATCCTGATGTGGCTCTTGTGAAGAGAATATAATAACCTGGCCTGGGTAACTAAACTGTTAATTAACCTGTCATGGGGGAATGTGAGTGAAAACCCTGGCACTACAGGAGTGATTTTAGTATAATCTGTAGTTGCTTTTTGAGCAGTTGCCCAAATAGGTTTCAATTTGTGGAAACACTTGAGCATGCATGTGAGATTTCATCTGTTTATTTGTATAAATAGCAGTTTCACCACAGCTGTGCCTGCACCCTTGCAGCCTGCAGCCCTGCTGTGTGTGTGCTGAGCAGCCAGAGCAGAAAGGAGCACCAGCCCCACGTGCTCGAACCTGGTCAGCTCAGGTGCGCTAGTGGTGGGGAGTTACTTGAATTTCCATATCTCTGCACATCAGCAAGTACAAAACAAAGATGGTTTTTTGGAGATCCTAACCTCTGGCCATTCCAGGACAGGGATCCGCTCTTCATACCAGAGGATCATCATGGTCTGCTCTGGGGAGAGGTGGATAGAAGCGCAGTGCACTGTTTATTCTCCAGAGCACTGGGGAACTCCCAAGACGTGCTTGAATATTGCGTGGCTGGAGCAATCCCTCAGCGTTCACCCCTTGTTTCCAAGAGCTTTCTACTTATACCCTGCAAAGGTGCATCTCCCAGTGGCACAGCATATTCTTCTGACTTTGGGAAGGGAGAAGTAGGAAGTGTCAGGAAGGATTTTGCTATGTCTTAAAACATTTGACATGTGGCTCTTTGCTAGGAGAAGAGGATGAAGAAAAGGGAAAGTCCAAAGGCGATACATCATGAAGTAGTCCCAAAGGGGTTATGTTTTTGTTTGTAAAGAAGTGGGTTACTTTACAGTGCACCATGAATGAGATAAAAACACTTCAAGCAAAAACTTGAACAAAAAAAACCATGCCCATGTGAACCAGGAAGGCTTTTCATTGACATATTTGTTTTTAAATACTTTATATCACAATGTTTTTTTAAATTCTTTTCTTCATGTTTTATTGTGTGTTTATTCCAAAATGAACACTTGATTTTTGTGCCTAGTTTCAAGACTTGTGATTTATAGATATTGGTCTCCCTCTACTTTGGAAAAATGTCAGTTGATTTCATAAACGTCTGCAATTCCTCGTCACACTTTTTAGGTGAGACTGAACACAGAAGCTCATTTTAAGACTAGAGAAATTTTCAGGCAGACATAAGTGAGCGTAAACTGGAATACATAGCTTTAACTATAGAATTTTCTCTGAGAGTCCAAGATAGTGCAGGTGTTGTTGGAGTAAACAACAAAACGGTCAGCTAATGGTTACATTTTAACATGGTTGTACAGGGAACTGATTTGAGCCCAGCTAGATAAGTGCAGGTTAACAAGCTGTTTCTGTGACCTGCCATATTCTTCCTGATCAAGCTCTGATCAGACACAGCCAGTTGTGCCAAAAGGTGGTGTGATTTTGCAGCAACCAAGGAGCAGGATGGACTTGCCAAATACGTCTATGCTTGCGACTGATGCCAGAACTAAAAAAAAAAAAACCCAGCAGCTCTGGCTGCTTTATTGAAAATGTTGCTTTGTATTTTTCCTTCCTTTTTGTCTTGCTTTGTAACAGTGTCGCACAGTTGCAGTGGCAGCCTCTAGCTGTCCAAATATCCACAGCCTTTTCTTGCTGTGTGGCTCATAGGAGGAAAAAAAAAATCTGCGCAGAAGTTCAGTCCTTTCCCCACCCCCATTCCCTCTTTCAGGAAAGGCAAGCCAGGTAGAAGATTCGGCAGTCTTAAGATATTTCATTTTTAAGCTAGGGGTGGAAGGAACCTGACTAAATTAGTCTGTTGGTCTCCTCTTTCTTTGCCCTATTTCTGTTCCTGGTTTTCATATGTCCCTTCCCCTTGGATCCTTGTCAGCTAGTTTCTGTAAGGTTTCATTGCCTACAGCTAATGCTGCGGCTCCCAACCCAGGGCCAAGTGCAGCAATAAATCAGGCCCATTGCTGTGTGCTGGGAAGAAGGATGCTTTCACTGAGCTCCGGGCTTGTAATGCAGAGTAACGTTTCAGCCTCTCCCGGGAATTCTGGGGAGAGCAGAGGGAGGGAGGGAGGCAGAGCTGTGTTGCCATTCAAGAGCCATCTAGCTGTTTGTAACTCGCCTTTGTTGAGTCCCAGTCAGGTCTGCCTTAGGTCACACATTTGCACTTGTTTTGAATAAGGTAGAAGAACCCTTGAGAGACACTATTGCCAAAGAGGGCCAGGGGAGAGCAGGGAATGCATTTGGGGCTTGAGAAAGCAAAGGGAGGGAGAGCTAAGGCTCCTCAAGTGCTGCAAATGAAGGTCAGAGGTCTCCTATGACCTTGCACTGCCTTCGTGACCTTTGGAAGGCTGTTGACTGGGATGATTTCCCTGCTTGGGGGATCACTGGCATCTGCAGGCATTCCAGCAGCAGTTAAACACCTGTGCGTTTGCTGCTGGTATTTCATTAGGACATGTAACGAGGCTGGATATTAAATGTCTGCCTTTCTGACTGGTCAGGAGAGACAACAGGACAGAAGCCATAGCATGTCTCGGGGCTTGTGAAATTCTCGTAGGAAAAGTAAAGCACTCTCCCCTCAGCCCTGCTGCTGAGAGCAGAGCCTGGAGAGTGGACCTAGCATCACCGTCTTCTTGCCCTGCTGCGCTGTGGCCATGAGCTGAAAACGTGTTTTCCTGTTTTTACAGCCATGGCATAGCTCCCTTGTGTCAGTCTCAGGTTCTTCTTAAGAAGGGTAAAAATTCAGTAAAGGTTCTCTGGGATACATGCCCATATCTGGGCAAAAGTTTATTCTGTAGCTTCCAGTTCCAGATAATTCTCCTCTGTGGTGGGATCCAGAGCTTTGCGTTGCCAGATTGTGTCCCGTTGTAGCATACAGAGAGGCTGTGAAGGAATGCCTGCTACAGCTTGGGCTAGGAAAAATGTTGCTCTCCTCTGACAGTGGGCCAGGGCTGCTCTCAGCCAGCGACCTGAAGGGCTGGGAAGCAAGGTCAAAACATGGGAGCTTTCTACCTTTAAATTCAACAAATTAAATCCTAGGGGATGAAATGTGTCTCTGCTCATTTCAGTTGTCAAAGAATTGTATGTTTTGAAGTTCCTTATGCAATTGATGTTCCTATACCACAAACACATACTTTTTCAAACCTAATAAATGTCAGGCTATGATTGGAAAAACAAACAAAACCTCAAGAGTGGGCGAAAGGTGTCTCTACCTACAATCTGATTTTACAACAAACTGCATCTCCAAATCTAAATCCTTTTATGCTTGTATACGGGCAAGTTGGCTTGTCCTAATAGAGTGTGAAAGGGCTGGGTTGCTGAGAAGGAAATGGGTGTCCACGTGCACCTCTAACATGCCTGAAACCAATGCAAAATCTTTCTCTTGGAACGGTATTTCACAACAAAAGCAGCTGAAATTTTGCTGTTGCTTTGGGATCTGCTGAAATACAATCTACTGAGCTGCACCGATGTTCAGAAAAATTGATGTCTCTTTGTTTACACAGTAGCATAAAGATGTGCTGCCCTTTATAGACAGTTGGCAGGCTCCTGTACCAAGCAGCTGAGCTTGCAATGTTTTAGATGTGCTAGTGGAGACACCTTCCTAAATTTTAGGAGATGCTAAAATTATATCCCTCTTCAACAGGCAAAGATGGGCTTCCACAACCACTCCTGACTTGTCATAGAAACTTACTGAAATGAGTGGAATAGTGATATTCTTTTTAATTTGGCTGAGATTTATATGTGAACCTTTAAATCTCCTATTTGTTAGCATTGGCTGAAGGACAAGATCAATGTCCCTCAAGTTTGTATTGAGTTTAATTGGAGGCATGTTATGCTTCACTCTGTTGATATGGAGTGCTCAAAATGAGTTTACCACGGTATAGAGAACAGTTAGCTGGGCGTTTTTTCCAGCCCTAGGGAAATTATTGCAAGATTGTTTTATTCCTTTTGTTGCTGATGCACAGGACAATATTTTCATGAGCAGCATTTTCATTTCTGACAGTAGCTGCCCTGTAAATCACTTTGGAATAAAAATATTGTTTGGAATCTGAAAATCACTTGTATCTGACATAACTGTGCTCCTGCCACCCAGTCAGGAAGGTATGCACAGAAAGTCTGAGGGCTGCTTAGACTCTTATATACACATTGAAAGAAAGTATTTTTTTTTTCTTGTTCCCAGGTGTCCACGTGTTGGTTTTGTTATGTGTCTGCTTTCTTGCTTTCACACTACCACAGGCATTGGTGTCTTTGCAAATTATTCGTGAAAGGCTGTACGGTTGTGTCTTTCCCCTTTCACTATAGTTGTGATTTATCCTACTAGCGTCCTTAGTGTTTTTGCCTCTGTTCAGTGTTTCTGTCCCTACTCACTGTCCTTCTCCCTTGGCAGAGCTGATATACACACTTAATTAGTTCAGGGTTATGCTCAGTCTGAATAGAAGACTTCCTTGGAGACTACAGTTCAGTCATTTTTACAGACAGCCACTATGGGCCATTAGATACTGACTTTGACTAAGCTGTCCTCCCTGCTTCCTTCAATATGTCATGAACACCACTGTCCCCAAAGCTTCCATTTTCTTCTGGTTCCACCAACAGTGATGTCTCCTGTGCTGCCTGTGAGCCAAGTGACCCCCAAGAGGATTTCGGTTTTTAACTGTCTTCTTCTTCTCCTTTCCTGATGTAAAAAGTGTCTTGAGTGCAACAATTACGTTCGTAACAGTGAGGATTTGTGACAATGTTTTAGACATGAGAAGCCATGAGCTGCTTTGGCATATTGCATCTTGGGATGTTATAACTGGCCACTAGACCCTTCTCTGCTGCGTGGTGAAGTGAACAGGATGATAATGTCACAGCAATCCCGTGGGGTTTTGTTACCATGAAAGTTTGTGCTGGGCAAAGGCCTCTCGTATGTCACGGCTGGAGTAGTTTACTGAGGGAAGCAATGGAAAGAGAAGGGGGGAGTGATGTTCCTATTGGCTTTTTGGATGTGAGTGATAAAATTCATAGTTCTCAGTCTGATAAGATGTCAGAGGATTTGCAACTATCTTGTATTTCTCTAATTCCCGAACAAGAATGAGGGCGAGACCTAGGTGGACTTGAGGTTCTGTACTGGCAACATTAGGACTCCTCCCTCTCTTTCTAAGTTTTAGAGCTGGATGCAAGTGTCATGACATGGAAGTTTACAGCCTGTATAGATTTTCATACTTACTGACCTCTAAACCTTTTATGCTGCTTTACCTCTGATTGTGTCTGAACACAGGTTTCATCACCAAAAGACTTTGCAGAGTGAGGACTGAGCAGAGGGGAGGAAAACTCAGGCAGACCTTTTAGAAGACTCTAGAAAGGTTTTTCTAACCACAGAATCTGCACAGAAAATACTTTTCAGGAGCTGACAACCCTTTGTTGATGGATTTAATTTTTTTGGGGGGGGAGTTGACAGAAAAAAGAAAAGCTTTATCTTAATGCAGTTTATAGGGCTGGAGGAGAAACCAGGCTGATGGTCAAGCTGCCTTGCAACCAGAAGGCGAGTGAGAGCTGTGAGTAACTGTGGACAAGCCATGAATGGGGGAGTCATGTTCTTGGCGCTCATTTCCTTACCCTGACAATTGTGCTAAGCCGTTATGCATGTGTACTCTGTGTGTGTGTGTATGTGTAACATTTAAGCCATTAGTGCCATGGTGGAGGGGGGAAGCAAGTGAACTTCGGATCATCTTTTCTTTAGCTGATTGGTGGGTTTTTTCCCATACAGCTGCTATCTTAGAGTAGGTTTTACTTCTGTTGTTCATTGGCACATCTGGCACACACTTTTGTTGTTCATTGGAAATGGCACAGACAACTGTAAGAGGGAAGAGAAGGGCGTTTGGCTGGCATTGAGCACTGGACATGCTGACCTTTTAAGCTGGTGATGACAGGTAGTGAGGTGGTATTGAGTAAAGAGCAGCAGAGGGATCTTCTCCTGAGCCTTTGCTGAGAGCTCAGCTTCACCCATTCAACTAATCAGCAACAGCATTTTGAAACCAGAGAAGAGCATATATAGGACCCAGTTTACTTGCCCTTGAAGTAAGATTATGATTTCATGGACAGTGACAAATTCTCTGAAATAAGGCAGCGCTCTGGCTACTAAAGTGCTTTTTCACTCTGGCTGTGCGAGGGCAAGTCTGCTGCTGTAGTCAGATTCTGAGAAGAAAAACTGAAGGAAATCTGCAAAATACTTGTTATTTGATGGAACAAAGTAGCATAAATGTGGATGCTTTTTTCCTGTTGAGCATCATATAAGCTGATGGTAACAGACAGTTCCTGTTTTCAGATGCCTGCAGTCAAAGAAGGGAGGAAAATAGACCCAGGAAGGTGAAATGATGCTGCTGTAGCTGTACAACAGGACAAGGATCTGTGAACCCTTGTGCTTTATGATCCAGCATACTCTCAACTAGACAGGGCTGCATTTGTGTTGCTGTACCACTTCCTTTTCAGTCACAGCAGACCTTTAGGTCTCCCTTTCTCATAACAAAGCTATTTTCTTAATCCTAATATAGACCTGAAAGGAAGGAAAACACTTTACAAGAAAAGTTGATAAAAATAGTACTAAATATTTTTGGTTTTCTGAAGTAAACAGCTCTGCAGTGAGCTCTCTCAGAGGTATTCTCTGCCCTGCTCAAGAACAAGCTTGAATGGAGGCTGGGATTCTAAAAAGTGCAGGACATTCATCTAATTCCATGGCCACTGAAGTCAAAACTACTGATTTCAGTAATAGCAGATTTATGTCCGTGCTTGGTTTGTTTGAGGAAAATGGAAAATTCCAGTCCCCCAAAACTGCCTGTTGGTTTCAAAGACCATATGGAACAGCCAGTATATCACAGTCGTGATGGGCCCATAGATTTTCTTCATGGTTCTAAAAAATACTTTTTAGTGTTTAGTAGAACAAATATGCCAATATTGCACTTAAAAGAAGTCCATGAAAAAAGATATCACCTTTATTGCCTGAAAAGCTAACATTTTTAGAGACATCGGATTACTGTTTTTAAGTTTAGTAAATATGGTAACTAGCAAAGTGTAATACCGAGTGCTCTTTAGATGTGTAGAGGGAAGAAAACTATCATTTCACCAGTGTCCAATATAAGATGAGCCCAGTTCATACACTAACAGAAAATGAAAAATCTCTAGTGACAATTGAAGGAATCCGTGTAGTTTCATTCCACACAAACCTTTTTATGAGTAATCTGAAAAAAGCATAGCATTTACCACATGGTTTTATTTCAATGAAGTGTTAGCTTACTCTAGAAGCAGAAAAGTCATCAAGGCTTTTGAAATTTTTTTTTTTTTTTTTTTTTTAGTGGAACTGGTTTTCATCATCTTTCAGATTGCACAAGAGTTGTTGGGATAAGGTCTCGGTAGGTCCCTCTGCCAGCTGGCCTTGCACTGATTTCTGCATCTGCCTCTGATGCTGTGTGAGATCTTGCCCAGATCATATCATATTCTGCTTTATTCATCTCTGCCCATAGAAGGGAGGCAATATTGCTGTACAAGTCTTTTGAGATTGAGAGGACACTCTGCATAAATGCCAAGTGGTGATATCATTTGAGTCTGAGCTACATAATTATTTGAGCTGTATTCCTCTGTCACTCGATGCCCAAGGCTTTGAACTAAAAACCCATTTAAAAGCTGAAACAAGGAACTCTGTTGTCTTGCCACAACCAGCCAAGCTCCAGGTATGCAGAAAAGGTTGCTGGTTTTTCTCTTTTCCATAGGAAATTCCTAGTGTTCCTAGTGAAGAACACTAACTGGGTTTTGCTGCCTTATAGTACAATTGGCTGATGATCTGATCTGGGTGTTAGGACTTGTTAGTCCTCAGCAGTGAGAATTAGGATTTAAAAAATGTGAAAAGAGAGAGTTTGAAATTGTTTATCATATTGTGCTGTTTTTCTGTTATGCTGTAATTATTAAAGTCAGAACCTAAGCTGGGAAAAAGTTCTCATTGTCAGTGTTTAATTTTGTTGTCTCTTCCTCTTACCAATGTTTTCATCTCCCTTTTGTTTTCTCACTACTCCTGCTGCAGCTGTCAACCTCGGAGAGCTTGCATGATTTCCTTGGCAATGCCACATCCCTCTAATCTTAATGCCTATTACTGTCTGGCTCAGGGATCGTATGTAGGTTTCTCTAACACACTGCGGAAGGTGGCCAGCAACAATCGTTCTTCTTTATATCTCTACAGCTCTAATCCTGCAGAAGTCCCCGCTTGTAAAGATAAAGGTACATTTATCCTCCTTAATGAGGCAGCAGGTCTGGAACTGTGAATCGGTACTGAGTTATGTCAGCAGAACCATACAGTGACTAAAATGTTACTGCTGATAAAGTGGTACTGAAGGAGCATCTGCACTTTTCCTAGCTCTGCCTTGTGCTGAAGAGTTGCTTATGTTCATTGGTAAATTATGTTAAGATTAAGAAAAAAGCAAAGAAAATATTGGTTTTGCCTGCACAGAGTGACGCAGGGTATTATGTGGGCTGGTAGTGAGGGGAGGAAGTCCTTCAAATTCGGGAGGAGAGGGTCATAATTTGCTTGGTTGGTTTTAAACCTCTGGCCCCAGAGAACATAGGCCCAGGTACGCAAAAAGGCAGATGAGGAAACGAGTGCTCTGCCGTGGGCAATGCTGGGATCTGGGAGATGGAGCACTGCTGTTGTACTGCTGCCCCTGCCATTCAGTGTGAGCCTCATCCTGATACATGGCTTCCACCTTGTGTTTATGTTTACATAAAGGAAGCTTTGTACTTTGGCTTCTGGATTGTCTCTGGTTCAAAATTCAAACATTCATGCAGAGGTTATTTAGTTGGCTTGTTAGGTTTTTTGTTTGGTTTTGGTTTTTTGCGGGTTTTTTTTTCCTTTCTCTGATTAATCTCATGAAGTAAGGGGAGCTGTTCTTCTTTCCTCCTTAATCCTTTTAATTTTTTTTTTCTTTTGCTCAGCACCTTTTGTCTCCATGAGCACCTGCCCTGATTTCTAGTCATACAGATTCTTTCTGGAGAATAGCCAGTTTCGAACCTTTGAATACCAGGATACAGCTATCCTGGGTCAGATTAAAAGCCCATCTTTGTCTCCATCCAATGTCTCCAGTGCTGGTCATAGAGATCTCTACAGGTGACTAAAACAAGGCAAGAGTGTATGCTACTTCCCATGAGTAAACTCCCCTAGTTTCCAACTATTTCAGATCAAGAGATTTCCTGAACTAGGTGCAGTTTCTGCTGCATTAATTCTCAGTGGGTTTTTCTTCTTTGAATTTGCCCACTCTGTCATTAGTATGGCTATCCTTTGGCAGTGCTTTCTATAGGTACCTGTGTTTCTATATTGCCCACAGCATGACAGATTTACTCACTGTTGTTTATATTTAATTTGACTCACAGTCTCTTCTTCTGCTGCCCCAGCTCTGAGACAAGATGGCAAACAATTGATCATCCTCTGTTCACTGAAGGTCTGGGTGAACATGATTGGAGTTGATGGCCATTTTTTAACTAGGAAGATTTCATTTTTTTGAGCTAACAGAGGGGTTACAAGGAAGTTTTGTATAAAAGCAATAAAATGGCAAGACTCAAGATAAAATCATAGTAAGATTTGGCAGGAGTAAGATGTTGAAAATGAAAGACTATGGAAGAGAAGATGCTGGGGAGCAATGGTATGGTCATCTGCTTGTTAGAAATGTCCATCCCAGATTTAGGGAA
>NW_010301786.1:0-37309 GCF_000700745.2 Antrostomus carolinensis
CGTCTGGCTCCGCGCCCCCCGGGCAGCCGCGCCGGAGGCCTGCGCTCTGCCGCCAGCGGTGGGCGGCTCTGGAGCCCTCGGGGCCTGTTGTGATGGGCCCGGGCACAGCAGCGTCGGGTAGCGAAGGAGTTTCCACTCTGAAGTGCTAATGCTAAAGGCAGTGTAAGAAACTCTTTAGTCTTCGCTTTGCTTCCTTTCTGTCCCCTTCCAGTTTAAATGGAGGGAGCACATGGAGGGAAAAAAACGTAGTAGCAGCATGATGAAGGCAGACCTTGTGCTCTGTGGTCTTAAATTGAAAAACAAAAGGTTAAAGAGACAAATATTCTTGCACTGGAGTTTAATGCTGTGTTAAATAATCTAAAAAACCCGAATGAGTATAAAATGGATTGTGATACTGACATCTGGGGAAAAATATTTTTTTATGTGTTATCATTAACCAGAAGTTATTGTTTCAAAACAATCTCTTAGTGGTTCAATTAACTTCAGCTGCTAAAAGTCTGGAGGATGTTTGGCACTTCAGATGATCAGTTATGAGTATTTTCTTATAAGATTTTGAACTTGAAGTTATATAGTGAGCTCAAGTGACTGGGAGGTGATTATCACTTTTAGAGCAACAAGACAAAATGGAAAATCAAAACAGGATTAACTTTGCAGACACTCAGTTTACACTATATTAAGTTTTATGCTTTTACTTTTTATATGCTATTTTGGATGCTCTGTTGAAATGCAAACTGCAGGTGTGTGTTTAGTTGTATGGTGGTCATTGTTTTAACAAGTTGCTGTAGACACAAGCTGAAATGGATTTTTATTATACCATAATTTTCTGCTAAATTCTTCTTTTAAGAGAGTCTACAAGATGAGCTGTTGTCTGTTTAAAAGCTTTGGAGATGCTAGAAGTTTTCAGCTAGAAGGTGCTTTTACATGTATAATAATTGGATTGTTACTTCATTATTTATTAATCCATAGGATTAAAAAATACATATGTATTTATTCAGAAGTGCTGAACTATGAATTAGCTACTGCTGTTCATGAAAGCATCTTGGTGATACAGTTCTGTGAAAGTGGCAGCTCAATACTAAACAGTCAAAAGGTCAATAATGCTAGAATTAACAATTAATTGAGAAGAAAATGCCATCAATATGCCATTGTGTAAATTCTTTCTGGGCCATATATTTAATACTAAATACAGTTTGGGTATTTTTCCTTTATCTCTCTTCTACCTCAAAAAGAGCATATTAGGGTAAGAGAAAGGTAGATTTAAAGTTTACTAAGGCTTTTTAGTCAGGGAGAGAGATACCAGTGGAGGGATAAGAAACATTTGAAACTTAAGAGTCATGAAGAAAGTAGATAGGGAGCTGTTATTTTGTTTCCCCTGTTTTTGAAAGATGTCTATATTCTACAGATTCAAAACAAATGCTTGAGATGCTTCTTTACACAGTGCGTAACTAAAATACCTGGTGCACCAGCCTATTGGGAATGCCAAAAGTTTGCAAGGAAGTTGAAACAATTTATTGGGAAAATCGGTGTATCAAACATCAGTCTTCTCAAACTCAGCAAACATCAAGGTGACTGTTCAGTGGAACTGTCCTGCTTGCCCTGCTGTTTTACTCTTTTGTACATGTCCTCTGTTGGTTACTGGTAGAGGGAAGCCAACAAGCTAGAAAGCTGTTTTGTCTGACATAATACTATACCAATGTTTTTATAGAAGACACCTTTTTTTTTTGCTAAATACTTTGATACTCTGTAGCCTATCAGAAGAAAAAAAGCAGAACCAGTTCAAAAAAACTGGTTTTGTGGTTTTTGTGTACTCCATAGATGTTTCTCATTACCCATTTCAAAGATTTGTAAAGTACTTTTCCCATTTTTTAGAAAAATTAACGGATTGCACAGAGTTGCTTTAGCACAGCTGATTAGACTCTTGAGTATCAATTTCACCCATGTTAGTTTCCAGGATGAACTGACTGAATGTGCATTGAGCTGCAACTGAATGCAAATTACTGGCAAAAACAAATAGAAAAACCTGTATATCCTCCTTAGAAGAACAAGGAGCCGTTTAGTAAAATGGCTATGGTAAATTTGGACTTGAAATACTGTGATTTATCTTTGGATAAGCTGTAGAATGTAAGCGAGAGCAAGAGTTCAGGAAGATGGTGAAAAGGATTGTACATTTTGGGGATGATGAGCATTATAGTAAGTGCTAAGACTACAGTCAGGAGTTTTATTTCAGGGCATAATCTAGTCTATCAAGCAGCAGGTAGTACAACAAAACATTCTTTGAGGTGTTCCATTATTCTGTAATTCTCTGTGGGGAAATCCAGTTGTTTGGTTTTTTCAAGTGTAGGTGGTACGAACTGGGGAGTATACTGAGCTTGATAGATTGTTGGCAGAGCAGCAACATGGTTCCTATGCTCCCCTTCCCTCCTGTCCTAATGCCTGGCTGTGTAACCACTGACCATCTGTATCCCATCACCTTCATATGTTCAACAGTAATTTCTTCAGACTGATAGAACACAAGTTTGATTATTTTTTTATGGCTCCCTTTAAAGAAGATAAAAGTATAATTAAAGTATTGTATAGAACAGGATCCTCTGTATAATTGTGTGCAATATGCTTTTAGAACACTCTGCTCTGAAGGCTAAGAATGATTATTGGAGTAGAGGAGAAAGCATGATTTTTCTTTATACCATCTAGACATCTTTCTTCATCCTTTAGCCTTTCATGACTTCCATATGTATCCTGATAAACCAGAAGAGAAGAAACCAATATATAGTAAAAACTAAAAGTTCATTTTTTAGTTGAAGTTACTGCAGACTTTGGTTGGGATTTGGAGGTTTGGTGTTCCGACTATGTTGATCATTTAGAGGGGATGGACGGATGTAGAAATGTCATTAAAATAACCACTCTAAAAGACTTAATCTTCAGGACAAAGCAGTGCCTACTTTAATGTATGCCATGATATGATATTAGGTGAACTCTTAGTTTTGGTAGTTCTTGCATGCCTTACCTAGTAATGTTGTAATTTGAATGTTGAGCAGCATAATTCACATTCCCTTGTTATTTCTGCTTTATATTGCAGACTGCATTAGTTAAGTAAGTTTTCTGTGACACTGTAACTTTCAAATTCCCATAGTTTTTTGAGTCATGAAGCAGGTGACTGAAGCTAGTATCAAGGAATTTTCTTGCATTGTTGCACAGCTGGAGGTGTTGAAATGTTGTTCTCTTGTGGGAAAAGAAGGAAGAGCAATATTCTCCAACTTCTTGTGTAAATACTCCTGAATCCAGGAGACTTTAGTTACCTCTTGTCATGGCTTTTCCTTAAGTGCAACACACTCATGAATCTGTGATCCTTGTTTTGCTTGGCACAGGTGTTGCTTTTGGGTCCCTTCTTACCAAGGAAAAAGAACCAAAAGTATTCCCTCTCGATCCTTGCTAATACATTATAGTACTGTAGAAAAACTTGTTTTGTACATTTTTTCTTTTCATGTCTGTGGCTATGTAAGCTGGCATGATCAGTTTCTGCTCATGTTTTGTATCTTCTGATACTCTTCATAAAGTATCAGTTCCTTTGTGTTCACCAAATCGATGTGAATTTATATCTCAGATGCAGCAGAGGGGCTGCTGACATGAGGGACTGGTTGCTGGAAACAGAGATGGTCGGGTTGGGACTATTATAGCTGGCATTGGGGTTTTTTGTTTTAAATTGCTCATTGGTATCCTTGTGTTTTTAATTTGTACACAAAAACCCCCCCCAAAACCTCTAAAACACCCTTCTATTAACTATTAAAATGTGGTTTCTGGTGCCTCTCTCCTCTTTTGTTATCTGTTTCCTCATAAATAATCAAGCTATGTAGCGGCCTTTTCCTCAGCAGAGATGCTAATAAGTAGCTGAGTAGCAGTAAAAAAACCCAACCCCCCCCCAAACTATGTCCTTGAAAAGTTAAGAATTTTGAGATTTAAAAAAAAAAAAATCTTCTCTTTTTGAAAGCGGGTTTGGGGTTTCAGACCTGCCCACTTACTGATGGCATAAATTTCCTTTCCTTAGGAAGTGAGGCAAATGCAGCTTGTTTTTTAAAGTTAATTTGACTCCATTGAGATGATTTGGCTGTGCAGGCATGTCCGGACTGGCTAACTTTGCAATTCGTGTTTCTCTTTTGTTTGCAAAGTCTGTTGTGTTTCTGATCCAGATCAAGTTTCTTACACCTTTCTTGCTAGAAGAATTGAACAAGGTTTACCTACCTAGAGGTCAAGTTGCTTCATAGTTGACAGTAAAAACTTCTAGAAGTGATCTAGTGGTTAGGATGTTGTCTAGGATTTGGAAGACTTCTCTGCTGTCACTGACTGTGAGTTTTGGCAAACTAATTCATGTATCTCTCTTCTCACTCCTTCCTTTGAGTTTAACTTTCAAGTACTTAGATCAAAGACAATTTTTATGTATTTGTATTCTTCCTCTGTTTATTAAGACATTTAGATATATTTAAGCTGACATTAATTGTGGCTTATGAATTCATAATGTTCATTGGTTATATTTTATCATCTTTAATCAGGATATTAGTGTGTGGGATCAATCTCAAGTGAGACTTTTAGTTTCTCACTTAAGCTGTGTATTTCTGAGCAGACAAACCTGTCTGTCTTGCTATATTCATGGTCAATGGCTATGTCACCAAAATCAGGAATAAACTTCTGAACACCAATGTAGTCTTAAGAAGCAGGCATTCTTTATTACAGTGCTCCTGCGCATGCTTGGCGCTCCACATATCCTACATACCAACTTGTCCCTCTACAAAAGCTTTATACTATCAAAACATGCATATTTTTACAATAATTTATTAACATATTAATCACATTTCCAAGAACTCATTAAGATATTTAAATGTCCATTTCACATGCATACTGGTCGTCTTTGGGGCTTGTGTGATGCAACTTTTGTCACTATGCCCTTCAGTTGAGTTTTTTTTCCTGCGCATGCTTGGTTCATCTCTTGTCCTGTCCATGTCTGTCTCCACAAAAATGGTTTATTCCAGCATCACTACCTTATCAAAGGTTTGATGCCTCAAGTCTCCTGTTACCTATTTTGGACTATAAACTTGAGTAGGCCTAGCTGATACGTAACTGACTTAGTATTGCATTGTTTAAGGAGAAGAATATGTTCTTTTGGTGTCAGCTAGTAGTTTTTTCTTTTTGAAAGAGGACATAAAATGAAGGGAAGTGCTTACAATACAAGTAAAAACTTTGGGCTCCCCCTTTTTTTTTTTTTTCAGTGACTCACAACCTTTTGCCATCTTTCTACTAAAGTTAAATGCCTGTGTTTTCAATTTGCTATGTAAAGTTATTTTGAAGTGATATGAGATCTATGAAAACTTTTTTTGTAAATTAACTTCCCCTCCCAAGTTACTGAAGATCACTTTTAGTTACTCTTGCTGTCTAACATAGTGCTGTCTCAGTCATCTCCAAGCCCTTAGAAACCAAATTACTACTGGAGGTGGATAATGGGCATGAAAAAGTACAATACTTCTAAAGAGTTTCTGCTGTACTTTCTGTGAGTCTCTAGGAAGACATGTGTGTTCTTCATGTATTCTTTTTGCTACTTATACTTTCCTCTTTTTGTGAAGCAAAATAAGAGGAAAGTTGACCCTAAGAAATGTATAGTTTGTAATAGAGTAGTGAAGGGCTTCAGCATGAATGGCAGAGGAAAGTGACAGAACCGTGTTACTAAGAGCCTTGGGGTTATCCTTTGCTCTTTATTACTATTTCTACAGTTATCATAAGCAAGGTCTGCATTTTCTGTTAGCTTACGCGAATTAAACAAAATCCCATGAAGTGCCTTATAATTTGTTACTATTTTTAAAAAGTGTGGGGGGAAGAGTTTTCCCTTTTTTCATTGTTTCCATAGAATATTGAACTCTGTAAGCATCAGCCTTCTGAGTTCACTTATTTTGACACTCAAGAAATATAGCAAGCTGTAACTGACAGGACAAGAAAAAGGTGTCTGTATTCTTTCAAAAATTATTGGTAAAAAAATTAAGAAATGTATACCCAGGTGTTCAAGTCCATAGGTTTATAGTTTGAATAGATCAGTTGATTCGTTTACTGTGTAATGAGAGAGACTCTGATTTAGTTCCTCTGAAGAAGTGTGACTATACCATGTACCGAGGAATTTATGTCCTGGGATTTGAGTGGAAAGAGTTTGAGCTGTGACAGGTGACAAAACTCTGGGGGAGGTGTAAGTTTTATGAAGGTAGTGGGCAATATGGGCCTGCATTTTTGCCTTGAAGTAGTTCATTGAAAAATGATTGGGTGAATGCCAAAAACATTCATGAGTTCCCTGGGTCTTTGGAAGATATACAGTCAACTTTCAGGAGATAAGTAATCTTCCCTGTGGTAATCTTTGCGTACTTCATGTTCTGCTGTGTAGATGTTGAGAAGTGAAACCTACCTTGATAAATACTGAATTGTCTGAAAAATGGTCTTCTCAAGACTCTGTGTTACTTAAACTGAACATAAGGTCAGTTTTCAGTGACAAAACTAATGATTTGTTAAAACTGTCTACTAACCAGTTATTATCTCAAGTAGATGAGGGTCTACAAGGAATTACTGGATGATTTTAGGGCACGTGGTGACTGGCATAATGACGAAGCAGGTGCTGATTTCTGGCAACCATTTTTAGTGGTATGCCAATAATAGTACTAATGTATACATTGACTGGCAACTATTAACAGTTGTTAAAATCTTTTATCAGTTCATCCTGTTATTGCTGTCTGCTGCCACTAGGTGATTCCTTCTGCTGCATTCAAATAGTTTTGGACTAGACAGCAAGAAGTCTTATTTCTGGAATTTTTAGGGTTTTGTTGCTAGTGTAACACAGTTCAGCAACACTTGGCAATAGGGGAGGGAGGCTGGTTTTGACAGTCAAAAACCTTTTGCATCCAATTTGCTTGTTTTCTATAATACAGTCAGTCTAGTGGCTGTCTGCATAACTGTCTCCTCTTGCCAGCTCTAACACTTACCTGATCACCATCAACTACTTAATTCAGTTTGCTGAACCAGCAGAAAACTTGCCTAAGTCAAGGAAAAAAAGTCACTTGGTTAGTGTGCTGAACTATTTTCCTCCCAAAGAATCATGCAACAGTCAAAGCTGTTTGGAGAAGGGGAGGAGCAGTGAGAGTGGGGTTGCTTCATCAAGCACTAGGCTGCTGTGGGATTAGATCTGCAGTCTCATGAAATCTAATCCCAAAATACTACTTTCCACTTGATTGTCTTCCTTAGTGTATGAATATTGATTTCTCTTCTCACCTATTAATTAAAATAATTGTTTCATATTTTTCTCAGCCTTTCACTTTCTCACTTAGTGTTAATAGCTGCTCTTATAAGCAGGTGTATTATTACAGTAATCTTGTGGGGGTTTTGTATTAAAATAATCTGTGGTAAATCCAGGGTATGAATCAAAGTGGAGGGAAAAAGCTTCTGTTGTGTTATGAAAATAGAATAAAAAATTGTTACCTTTAATTACATTTCTTTAGTGCATAATATTCGGAGGCTTTAGCAGCTTTTTAAAAAAGGTAACAGCCATCAGAAAATGCAGTAATCAAGATGGAACACTTAGGCTCTAGCAATTAGCTTGCGAAATTCAGATCTGAAGCTATGCCTAGTTTAAAACCTTTCATTTCTATCTAGTGGTAATTTGTAGTTGTGACTCCATAATTAGGGAGCTGTACAAGAAACTGCTTAAAATTTTAGGACATCATTTCCAGTTTTCCTCAAATGTAGTGATTATGTATTCCAAGATAGTAATATAGTCAAATACAAATCAAAGCCTAATAACCTGAACAATGAATGCTTTCCTCTATCCAATTTTCCAGTCTTCTGAAAGTGATGGGATAGGTTTTTTGGTAGTCATGTGTTCAAGTTCTCAGTCATGCTTTGATTAGCTTCAAAAGCTCTTGAAAGCAGAATGATTAGGCTTCAGTGAGGGCAGGGCAAATCATTGTCCTGAATAAAAAAACCAAAACAAACAAAAACAACCAAACAAAAAAATCCACAAAACACCACCCTGCCCCCCCAAAAAAAAAACCAATCCAAAACTAAAACAAAGAAACAAACAAAAAACCCCAAAAAACCTAAACCAAAAACAAATTCCCAAGTTTGTTTACTGTCAACATGGTAGAGATTTGTAATCCTTAATTTTAAATCAAAGCTTTAGGACACAACACTATCGACAGCAGAAGTCCTTAAATAACCATGTAGGATGTTCAAAAGTAACAATTTGGACTAGTTGAGAGAGGCAGGTCACATTTGTAAATCAGGAATTTTATCTTTTTTCCCCAACTTGAGTAAGGTTCTGTTTCTCCCCAACCCATAGATTTACTTTCAGAGTAGAATTGTGGGTGGGGTTAGGCTATACAAATTTTACACATCATGGGTTTTTTTTTCCAGTAGTCTAAACTCGGTTTTTATGGTGAAAATTGACTGCAGTTTTTTGTTAAAACATGTAATTGAATGATGATAGTACAGTTAAGATATACATTAAATCTTTAAGCAAGAATATGAAAAGATGTAAACAATTTTCCTTTCAATGTCAGGATTTCGGCACTAAAGTGTGGGCTAAACTTTTGTATCCCATTGGATTTTTGAGGTACAAGTCTTAATTTACAGGCCTACTTCTAAGAATATGTAGTTGACTGTTTGTGTAATTTTCATAGGAAATAGTAGCCAATACTTAATGCAGGAGTATTTGCAATTGATGTTATTATATTACCTAGAGGGTTAATTAAAAAGGCAAAAGCAGAAACGCTTAACATAAAATATTCATATTCTTTAAAACTTAGTTTGCATTCTGATTAGGGGATATATGATCATGGAGGTACTACTCGAAACAGTAAATCCTTTTTCCTGTTCAGCATCCGACATGCATAGGCTGAATCTTGAGCTGTAGTTTGATATGTGTTTTAGGTGGCATTTCTGACTAGAAAGAAAATAACCTGTGTCCCCAGCTAGTGATATTTGTTCTTAAGCTTTAATGGTGCAAGCATTTCTGAAGTTGTATGATAAAGTGGATTTAGAAGACTGATTAATCTAAAACAACTTTATTCTATGTGATTTATTTATTCTGTTACGGTCTGTCTCTCACGAATTACCTGGAAACAGTTGTGCCAGCGTAAGAGAGGGTTGGATGCAGCATGAAGGTTGAAGAGTGAGTAAGAGCTATACTCTTGTATATACAACAGTGCCATATTAAATGCATGTGAAGCTGTGATCTGGGAGCATTTATCATACAAAATTTTGTCTCACTGCTGTGTAAAAACAAAAGAAAAGTGATAAAATACAGAGTGACTTTTCTGTATTTTGTCTACAGTAGAGATATCATATTTCTTCTGTGATTATTTTAGAAAATTTTGACTGTACAACCAGACACAGATTTTTATGAGCATATTTGAGAGAGCTAAAATGAAATACCAATCTGGTGAAATTATGGCATGTTAAACTTCTGCATATGCTCTGTCTTTAATTCTACTAGAAGAGGAATAATAAGGTAACTCTTCTCAGTGACAGCTTGCCCATATGGGCTTAATGCACTTTTATTTTTTGAATGAACTTCATTGCTGTAGTTGATTGTTGTAGCTCAGTTGTAGCTCAGTTTCTCTAAGCTCTTGACTGTGCAACAAAGTCAAACTTTTTAAAATAATATACCTTTTAAAATTTCATTTCAAAACTATTTTTATAATGAAAATCTTAAAGGCCTGTGCTTATAGCCTGGGGGTTTTTTTCCAGCAGTTAGTTTTAGTATGTGTCTGAAAGATGCTGAAGTAGCTTGAACTGTAAATTATGAAAATGGCCATTTTTAATGAATTATATGTAGTTATGCAGAAAAGGAAAGTTTTTGAGTATCAGAATTGTATCCTGCCTTCAATAAGTATCTGTCTATTCAGTTTTTATAATCGTGAAAGCTAACTGCATTTTTCCAAATAGTACTTTGATTTTTATTGTGCAAGAAAGATGTTGTAATTAATCTGTTAACTAAAGAGAAGTTGGAGATTTCCTCTTGCCTAGGGATGAGAAAACAGTGCTGAGGAAGAAGTGGGAAATCTTTCAAATCTCTGTTGAAAGTTGGTCATGTAATCTGTTTAAATCATTCTGAAAGTCATACCAATCAATTATCTACCTCTTTAAGCATCTTAGTGCATCTGTTTATGCCCACTCGAATTAAGTCAGCTCATTATCTGTAGCTGATAAGAGCAAGTGATTAGTCAATGAAATTGAAAGCCAGTTATTTAAATATTTATTTTGCATCATATAATTTTTTATTTATTATTATACTTTTAAGATATATTTGCATTAATTGACTTCTAAATTCTTTCCTAACATACACAGTAGGCAGGGGGGAGGGGAATTGTTCTACATAATAGACTATACCAATTAAAAGCCTAAATTATGTAATTACTTGAATGTTAATAAAGGTTGTGATACTTCCCTCCTAATTAATCAGATGTCTGTATTTGATAGTTGCAAATCCAGGTAAATATTACCAATATGGGAGCACTTGTTTCTAAAGACAACTACAAAACCAATAACTTTCTAACTGATAGAAAAGTTAGTTCTGTAAGAAACCTTATATGTAAGGTTTCCCAATGTAAATCAAGATTAAATTGAGGAGTGTTAAGGCCTTTGATTTAATCAGAGTTGCTATGTTGGGATGTTATGGTGAAGTAATTTACCTTAAACAGCTTGATTATTCCCCTGCTTTTAAATGAAATTCTTTGCTATCTTTAAGATTTTTAGTAAGGTATTTTTTAAGCAGAAGCGTCTCTACTTTCCTAAGACTTTGTGTTTATTTCTGGTTTGCTTCTAGAAACTTGCTCCGTCTCTTTTATTCATAACTAGATTGAGTTCTTTGTCATTTACATGCTGGCAGTGTTTCTTCTGATCCTACCTAAAAGGTTACATGTACACTACACCTCCTCTGCTCTCCATTCCCTTCAGTGCTGCTTCACGGATGCCTTCAGAGGGTCGGGGTTTGATTTATCTGTGGAGAACTACATACTCATACTGGTTATCTGCAGGGTACTGTGAGAATAAATGAAGGCAAGAAAGTACTCCTAATCCAGTACTCATCATTAGGTGAAAGTATTGAAGTATTTGCGGAGCTGCTCAACAAAAAGGTGGCAAGGAATGTTTCCACAATATGCTTACCTTAGAAAGAGTCATAAAATGCTGAACACTGGATTTTCTCAAGTTAACCCAGATTGGAAGAATGATGTGGTGTTAACTGCAGAAGATCAAGTGTGTGAATCTGTACTTTCTTTTCCCAAATTCAAAGTTGTGGAGATGTGTTCTACTACTTCTTTGATTCTCCTATCATCTCCCAGTCTTTCCTTGTCAATCACCAGGATTTCTGTGGTGAAGGTACCTGTTAGGCTGTCAACTTTTTTTGTAGGTCCTAATGTACCCAGAGTAGAAGCTTGGGATACCAGCAGAAAGGTAGTCCAGGCTCTGCTGATGCAACTGTCGTGTAGACCTTGCAGAATTTGGCTGCATTTTTTCTGAAAACTTAGAACTAATTAAATAGCAAAACACCTCAGAGTTTTTGCTTAAGGTTGCTTGATGGTGGCTGCTTAATGTTTCTGCAGTCAAGCAACCTGAAAAATTTCTGCTATTCTGCTTCTGGTAATTAGAAAATACTGAAAATAAAGTTAACAACTCTTTGAATTACAGGACTATAATTTAGTGTTACAGAAGTGAGGAACTCCCTTCAACTGATGGCTATGGACCAGGATCCTGTAGATATGTCTGTCTTTCCAGTGCAGTATTGTTCCAGTTGTTCAGACATGGAAAGAACCATGGGAATGTCCTTTTTGCATGTGTACTGGTCGTCTTTGGGGGTTGTGTGATAGTCATAGAAACTTTTGTCACTGTGCCCTTTAGTTGAATTTTTCTCCTGCGCATGCTTGGTTCATCTCTTGTCCTGTCCACTTCTGTCTCCACAAAAATGGTTTATTCCAGCATCACTACCTTATCAAAGGTTTGACGCCTCAAGTCTCCTGTTACCTATTTTGGACTGTAAATTGGACTAGGCCTAGCTGATATGTAACTGACTTCCAGTGTCACATTGTTTAAGGAGAAGGGTATGTTCTTTTGGTATCAACTCCATTCTGAGAAACAGAATTTTTTTAATGATGGCTCTAGCAAAACAGTTTATTTCAGTTTTTGAAACTTTTTTATCATTCAACAAAGAGGAACATCTTGGGTACTTTTTTTAGCCATACAGTATGTGTATCCGTTACTAGCTATGTAATGGGCAGAGTTAATGTAAAAAATTGGCTGTGCTCTAGTGAAAAGATTCTTAACGGAAATGTAGGCTTGGCATTAGGCAAAGATACTTATACATTCAGAGAAATCTCTTAAGGGTACCTGTTTTGCCTTCAGTTATTTTTTGCCTTGCATTCATTCTGCTGCTGTGGAAGTTTGACAGATGGTTGCATCAGGAATGGGTCTGTTTTCCGATTTGTGTCTGTGCACTAAAGTGTTACTCGTGCTTAGTTGCATCAGTATTGGAGCTCAGGGATCCTTAGGAGCAGGTTACTGCACAACTTTAACGTGTTAGGCTGTTTATCTGTTTGACCTTGTGCTATCTTTCATAGTTGATAAGAATGTGAAAAGTTTTAAAAGGAGGAAAAAAAAGAAGCTTTAAAATTTAAAGCTTCTCAGTCAGTGTTTAGACACCTATGATCCTACGTATTTGTGGATCTTAAGTATTTTTATTTTTCAGAGTCAATCACAATTCAGTATTTACTCTTAAAACTAAGACTTCCATTTGAGGTATCTGTTAAAGGTTTTTTTCCTTCAATGAAAACTAAGTTATAGAGCACAAATAAAGTCCTCAAATGTTTGCAAAATGTTCCAGTTTTTCTTACCTATAGTTCAGAACTGAGAATACATAAAGCAAGCATGTCTCCTCACGTACTGTTTTTGTCACTTTACCTCAGATAAGGACTTAAGCTCTCCCATTACTACCCTTTCCCCAGGTAAATTCTGGAACATATCGGAATCACTTTAGTATCCTGCCAGTTGTTCTTGAAGGTCAACAATGCTACAGATAACCTGTGATATGAAAATACTACGTGAAGCTTCTAGCTTTATGCTATTAAAATGTAATGTTTATGGATTCTCACCAGTTTTTAAACTCCAGTCAGCATGAAAATCAATAAATAAAAATTGTTGATTGATATGATCTGATGAAGTCCTACATTAGTTTGTTTAACAGTAAAGAATGTACAGGAATGATCATTTTCTATTCAAAATGCATATATTTACATGGACGGAAATAACAGTATCTATAATATGCTGTAGCTTTTTAACATAATGTTCATTGTACTCAACTAGTTATGGATGATCTCAGTACCTGCCTCTCTGCTGAGGCCTGATGCTTCAGTAGGATATAAAAGCCTCTGCCTTAAAAATTGCAGCTTTTTTTAGCTTGACTCTAATAGGAAGCATTAATGACTACTGTGAAGGTGAAGTTTGTTTTTATTTTTATAAAGAGAAAATTCAAAATACCTGGAATCTATGTAAAGTGTTTCATGGTGCATGAAGTTTTTTAGCATTGGTTCATTAATGCTGCAGAATGCACTCCATTTGTTGATTTGAAATTATTATCACACATAATGAACACCGGCCTGGTTGATTCTTAGCTCTTAAAACGAGAAATGGCTCAACGTAAAAGCCTTTTCTGGCTGCTCTGCACTTTAAGTTGGTTAGCCAGATATGTAGGTTAAGATACTAAGAATTTCCTTTTTGAATGACCTTTTCCATTTTGGAATTAATTCAGATCATTTTACAATCAGGCACATGTATTCTTTTCTTATAACATGGGAAATACTGTTCCTCACATCTTGTGTGAGAGCCCTTACAACACTGTGTTCCACAGAGCATTTTCATCTATGCTTTTAGACATTCTTACATATTCTGAGAAAAAATTGGTGTGCCTGTGGAGGTATCTTACCAATGATTCATTTTTTATTCTTCAATAAAATGAAAGAATCAATTAATTATAGTTTGTTTGTTTGTTTGTTTTTCCCTCTGGTGTTTACCTCTCTGGAGATCAGATTCTGTGACATCTGAGCACCTTTCAATGTCTTTTGAATTTGGGAGCAAAAATAGTTTCTTTATGCTATATATTTATATGAACTTAATATTGATTTCAGCCCAGCTTCACATAAAAGAAAATTCCAGTAGTGTCCCCACAAGTTCTTTGCAGGGAAAGAACATGTGCAGACATGTAGTGTAACTGGTGAAAAGCCTTTATTTTTTAGGAAGACAGATCAAAAAACTACAAAGCCTAAAATGTAGTTGGAGTAAATAATGTGCTAACCAGTACATGAGACTTCTGCATTTTAAGGTTGCATTAGTATGAATTAGTTGGATGCACCGTTAATAATAAATATGTTCTTTTTTGAAAGTAAGCCAATTGTTTGTACACTGATTCTTGGGTGATAAATAAATTAATATTATAACCTACTATAGGAGATTTGATCTCTCATTTTAGACTTGGTGGAAATTCTAGAGGGTGACTTAAACCCTAAATATCTGCCGGTCTTGCATCATACAATTAATGGTTTCAGGGAAAGCCTTTTGTAATGTGGGATTCTTAGTAATAATTTTGGATGTTCTGGCGCAGAGATAACAGAAAACTGTCAAACACTCATGTTTTGGGGAGCTTGACTTTTTGCCACATGGAGAGAAAGGATTTATGTTTATGCAAATAATGGGATTGAAATTCCCACATGGGCTTATATTCAGGGGGCAGCTGCTGCTTTTACTTATCATAAGCAAGAATAATTGGTGCTTTGGAACAGTACTTGCCTCACAGCTTGCCCCCAGATTGGGGAAGAGAGAAATCCCTGCCCTAATGTCTACTTAATTGCCTTCCTGTCTAAAGACATAGGTGCCTAAAAGGCTTGAACATAACTTTTAAATAAAATGAATAATCACAGGTAAATAATTTGCTAACCAAGTAAAGGACCAAATGATAAATAAATTCACAGATATGGTCAGGTGTCCCTTCTTGTCATATTGTTCTAATAATAGTATAGTTATGTACATAAACTAGGATCTAGAAACTTAGCTGACAATTTTCTGTGGGTTAGTTTTTCAAGAAGCAGTTTGAAAAAAATATTATGTGGAATAATTTAATTCCAATTGCTGTTAAATCTATTAAATGTGTTTCAGAGTGTTCATATAGCTCAGATTTTTTTATTTAGAGAGATGTGTCTTGAGTGTAATTTATTTTCCTGACTTCCATGGAGAAGGCTTAGTTCCTTGGATGCTAAGAGTATTTTGTTTCAGAGTTAATCTGAAGCAGGAGGGAGTTTGTACTGTGGTTTCTGACTAACTTTGTACCATAATAAGCCAAAGAAAAATATTTGAATATAAGGTTGCTGGAATAACACATGGAAGAAAAGGATGAGTCCTGTTTTATAGTCACTCCTTCCCCGCCCTCCCCCCTCCCCGGCATCTGCGACCAGCTGTAGTTCTGCAGACAGGATGCCAGCCCAGATGGACTTTTTCCTCCCAGTCACAATGGTGGTTTTTACCTTACCCCCTCTGGTGCTGCAGGGCTTTGATTCACGCTGGAATTCATTTGTATTTGCATGAACATAATTCACTTCATCATAGCTCTATTGTGAGCTTAAGAGTCCAATTGCATGGAGCTTCTTGCAAGATAAGAACTTCATTTTCAAGTTGTTAACAGTTTGAATAATGGTTTAATTAAATATTAACATCATTAGTGGGATGCAGGAAAGAGCTGTTTAATGTCAGACTGTAGGAGATGTTGAAGAGCACGAACACTGATAGTCTGTGTTTCAGGTTCAGCCTGTCGCCTGTGGTGCAGCAGTAGGTCTTTTACTTCGAAATTTCAGTCTTCCTTTTTCTGACAGGCTTTTTTAATAGCAACAATTAGGTATCATATTAATGTGATTATTTTCAAATACTGAATTACAAAAGCAGGAAATAAAAATAAATCCTGTTGATATATTCTTTTGTATACTCTTTGATATATTTGGTTACTTGGTTTTTGTCTTAGGAAATGTTTAAGTAGCAAATAGCTGAGATGCTTGAAGATCTTGGCTGAGATTTGCAGATTGCTGGAGCACTGGAGATTTGCAGAAGTGACTGGTGTGTCACTTCTTGGATGCTTCTCTTGATGTCTTCATAGGAACTGTTTGTTTTTGGTTTTTTTTTTTCATGTCGCTGCTTTATTCTTTGAGTGTTTGTTGTGTTTATGGTGTGTCTAGGTAGATGCTCCAAATGGCTGGTTATCTTAGAACTCTTACCTTTCACCTTCTGTCTTTGATGAAATATGTGAATGTTGAGCTCTTAATAGAAATCTTTAAGAAAAAACAATAGTGGTGTTGCTGTTCAGTAGGAGACATTCCAGTAAGTCTAATTTTGAGCAATGTAATTATTTTTTTCCTTTTTGTCCCTTTTGCTTTCTTTAAACAAGATCCTCAGTCACTGTAGAGTAAAATGAGATGTATTTAGATTTTCTTTTAATGTAAAAAAAAAAAAATCTTGTCAGCTTGGCCTCAGTGTTACAGTTAATAAATGCTGGAGGGGTTGTTGATGTTGTTGGCTGTGTCCCTCCTTTGGCTAGGCGCATTGGCAAGCTGCAGATGCCTTTGGCTGGACGGGAAGGATTGGCCATCTACTGCAACAGGCTTTTGTCTAAGTGGGTGCACCAACACCATTTAGATGCTAATGTGATATAAGCTCGGTGTTTTGTACTAGAACTTGACTACATCTCAGGAATGTGGCCTGTCTGGTTTTATGTTGGCTTCGGCATTCAAAGGGCCTACTGTAATTCATGTCTGCCAATCGATTAAAGCTGCAGTCTTCTGGTTTGTGGCTTTGATGTGCCAGAGGAAATTGTGGGGTTTGGTGGAGAGTTACATACTTCTTCTGGTTCTCCCAGATCTTACCTGCTGATCTCTATGCTTTTTGTTTGCTATCTACGATTGGGGAATAAAGTGAATTTGCTCTGTGAAGCCACATATGACATTAGTTTTACTGACAGAGCTGAACCTTTTTTTTTTTTCCTGTTCATGTCTGTTATGTAGTGAGGTAACTAAATGCTGTATCATTCCTTTCTGCTTTTCTTGCAGATATAAAGTGGAGTGTGTTTCTGTATTTTTACTGGAGATGTGACAGTTTTCTGTCGTTAGGCTATTTTCTGGTTCAGTGCAATCCATATTGTGGTTCATGTTTTATGGGCGGTGAATAAATGAATAACCTAGGTATAACAGAGACACGTTACAATAAATTTAAGTTCCAGTCACTGCATCTTAGCAGCAGTTTGCTATATTTTGTGCAGAAAAAAATGATGTGTGTATGGTGCAAACACGAATTTAAAAAGTAGCCCTAGGAATAAGGTTTTTGTAGGTCTGTTTTGTACATGAACACAGTACTCATCAGATTTTCTGTGCTGCACTCTCTAAATATTCTTGTAAAAGAAAACAGTAACTGTTTGTTTATTTTGTTTTCTGAAAACACATACGTTCTTTAAGATTTTTTTTTTTTTTTAAATGTGTTGAATGATGAGTTTCTTCAAGATTTCATGAGTATATTAGGTGAAACATGCACGGAGGTAGTACAGGGGAGGAAAACTAAATTTAGATGGCCTCAGCTAGCAATTACTTTAGCAGATAAAACAAAATATGCAAATATCTCCTGAGCACTCTAAGGCTGATCTTTCAGACAACTGACTGTCTGTATCCCTAGTCAAAAAAGGACATATGATAATTAGATTTTGAAGGACCATGTGCTGTTGCTACAGAGCTAAATATTAAAATGCAAGAAAGCAGACTACCACATGGCACAATTGATTTTTATAGCAGTTCATGTTAAAATGCTCTCTTTTTATATTGCCTTTTAGGTTACCTAGGGTGAAACAAAATTACAGGCTTGGAGACTCTGGAAAAGCTCAGCATCAGCCTTTGAGGTAAAAATGAACATACTGAAGTAATCTTGGGAGTGTCCTTCTTGTTAACTTTATGGAACTGATTGGAGTAGAAATTTTCATCAAGATCTATTTTGCATTTAAGTTTTCAGTACTGATTTAAAAAAAAGACCTTTTTAGGGTCTGGGAAAACTCATACTTTAGGTGAATATATAATGTAATTTTTTTTATTTTACAGCTTTGAGAACATTGTAGATCTGCTTAAATACAGTATTTTTGTTTTAAGTTTTAGTTTTATAGAAATATCTATGAAATTCTTTGTCAAGTCTTTCCAGATTTTGCTTATATAGCTAAATGTGGTTTTATGCAAATCTCCATCTTAATTGCACAATATTTTTACTTTTATTAAAAAACGCATGGATTAATGTACTTAGGAATAAGTGATTGTTGATTTTTCTTGAGTTTACGGTATTAACTGTGGCTTCAAATTGAAATACTCTAAAGGAATTTGAATTCTGATTTTATTTTTTTTATAACGTTTATCTGAAGTGAAATGAAAACACATGCACATGTATAAAAGCAGTGCAATTATACAGAACATAATAAAATTATGTAGAACATACTGCTACTGCATTTCTCACATGAACCACATATTAATATTAATCATAGTAACCTGTAAGTAGGATTAGGGAAGTATGTATTCCTTGCACATTTAAACTACCAAAAAATAGCTTTTAAATCACTCTTTTAAATTTTTATTTCTAATAAGTTCTAAAATAATTCATGTTCAGCATGGACTTAAATAGATCATTTTCTGCCAGCAAGTCATAGTGTAGGATTGACACATTTAAATGTTTATAAGCAACTGAATTGCCACAATAAACCCTGCTATTGTAGTTTCCCTTTCAAACCATTTTTATAGTTCATAGGTTTTGTTGTTGTTGTTTTTAAGAGCCGAAGCTTGCAAATTATGTGATTAATCTACAAGCTGATATCATGATGTCAAAATGCGATTCAGGAAGAATAAGTACAGAGATTGCGGAAATTAAAACGGTAAGACTCTGCTTTATGTGGGGGAAGCAGGTTTTTATGTGTCACATCACTGTATTCTCCTGTTTTATATTTAAAGCTTCTTCAGGACCTTAGAGTAAAGTAACTTCCATATGTGAGGTTATAGACATTTACTGTGAATTTCTTTGGAGAGAATATTGAAAGTAGCTACTTTATTTTATCCACAGATAGTTAGCTATAACAATGGCATAAATAAAAAAAAAAGTTTGTCATGAAACACATGCTTTGATATTTCAAATGAAGCTGAATATGATTAGAAATACAGTTATTTTTTAAGAGGATGTGTGTGTTTAAATATTTCTTGTGGATTTTATATTCAAATGTGGTTGTGTTGGTGAAATGTGATCAATTTAAAAAAAAGAAAGAAAGAAAAAGTGGGAATCGGGTAGATACTAAGAGTTAGAATTAAAATTGAATTTATATGTTGCACGTAGAAGCTACAAAGTAAGTGGTGAGGAAGAGAAATGACAGGTAAATTGTTACGGCCTTCGTTTCAATAGTACGCTTCAGTTTGTATTATGAGTTCAGCAAAAATGGGAAAAGGGCTTATCTGATTAAAGATAGAAGAAAAATTGACATATAGTTAAACAGATTTCTGTTTTCTTGATGTTATCAAGTTTCACTGGTCATCACCTTGCCCTGCATCTTAGGTGCCATACACTTCAAGTTTTACCTTAGTTCTGTGTGTTAAGGAGGGAGTAGAGGAGGAATCTGCAGAGCACCAGTTCTGCACCACTGGTTAAGCAGCTGCGTAGTTAGGACTGTTGCACGGGGCCTTGGCACGTTATTTTAGAAAATGAAATAGTTTGTTCCAGAATCTGGCTGTGTGTCTGTATTTGTTACAGGAAAAACCATCCTTTTTCTAAACTTGCATTGGGAATGCTTTATGTACTGATGTCACTATACCTGTGCTAGAAAACTGATTTTTGTTTTCACATTTTATTTCTGTACTGGTAAATGCCCTACAGCCCATATATGTTGTGCTGATAGATAGTGGTATAATCCTTTTGCTTTAGAGACACTTATAACATACAGCAGCATAACTTTGTTGGTGTGAACTGTGCCTTGCTGACTAATTGCAACAGAAAGTGTTTATTAGGCTTTTGCCTCAAATCCAGGTTTGCTCATGCTGGTGACTGAACACTACATGAAGAATTTAAGGCATTGTGGGTTGTTTTTTTTTCCTGAGTCTGCTAAGTGTCATGTTGTACTCCATTTCTCTCCTATAGACATTTAGGAGGAGTCTGTCAGGAATTCCAGCTTCTAGCTGATAGCTATGTACTATATTGCTTGTAGAAATGCTTCAGACATCGCTCATTCAAATGTAGAGCCTCAGTATAATCTTCATTTAAAAAGCTCTTTAATGAAATTTTCCTGAACAATGGAAAGCAGCCTTTGCTGCTTTGGTATGTCATGGTGTGCTGTTAGAGACCAACGTTCTGCTTGTGCTGTTAGACTGGTTCTGTATCAGAAAAATAGAACAAATAAAGTTATTCTAGTTCAAGATAGACATTCACAATGAAAATTGATGGTTGTGCTGTGGAAACCAGGGAAGCTGGTTCTTATAGGAATGCTCACATTTGAGCTTTGTAAGCATTGATGTATTCTGTTTGCCCTTCTTGAAAGGGAACGGATCTGAAATACAGTTTTGGGTTTGGTTTTTTTTCCCCCCTTTAAGAGTATTATAAGACCAGGTGTAAAAACTACTGTTAGGCAATGCATGGTGTGAAGGTCTTTGAAGAATTACAGATAGGGAGTGTCTCATGCAGCTGTGTTGTATGTTAAAGGTAGCACAATATAAAAGAGATTTCTGATTCATCTCATTGAATAAGGTTGTTTAACAGTATTTCCTTACTTCAGACCTTCTGGGCCAAATTATGCCATTTAGAAACTTTGACTTTTGAGTTGGGAGCAGAAATCTTGATGCTTAATTTTCAGAGTGTCCTAGATATTGGTTGCTAAATTAAGGGGGAAAAACCCCTTTTCCCATGAAAATGAAACTTTCACTTGTTTCTGAGATGTTTGAGTTTTGGGTTTTTTCATCCAAATACACTTTTGTAATACTTTTGGACTATCACAGAAAAGTCAAATCCTTTTGAAAAAAAGTGTACTTTTAAATGCAGTTTTAGAAACCAGATGATGTAAGAATCTTGTGTGTTGACCTTCTCTTCACTGGGTATCAACAGTTGTTGCCACTGAATGCTTATATTGTAAGTAGTCACTTTACTGCAGCTTCTGCAGTAGTATGTATAGAACATCCTCAGTGTCAGTGAATATTTTACATTTTGTGAGTTAATATTTACATTCATTTTCTATGTGTGCTTTATATATGTAATATTTTACAGTTTTCTTTGTTTGTTCCTGCATTACTCAAGTAAGAATTTTCTGTTAGATCTTTCAGCGGGTTGTTTCATGTAGCACTCGACATAAAAATTACTATAAAGAACATGATATTCAGGCTCTTTAGGTGTTAGTGTAAGAGAATATTCAAGCAGCAAGATTCTTTTCATATATCTTGTATAGATTGTGGTTTATTTACTTTAGAGTAAGTGGATTTTTTTTTTCCTACCCCCTGAGGCTAACTTTTTTTTTTTTGGCTGATGCTGAGTGTGGTTTTAGAGAGTAAATTAGACATTCCTTGACAAACATGAAAACCTAAAGCATTAAAAATAATTTTTATATCTCAAAGATTATATTTGGTATAAGTTTACACATCAGTGTTAGCGAAGAAAGCAGATGAAATACATTTGTATGGCAGTAGTAAATTTTTGTTGTTAATAGGAGATAGTTGTAGTTTTGCATTAACTTGGTAGGAATATAGCACATCCTACGTATGCAAATAGTGGTAAAAACTTGAAAGATGCTTCCCCAGTCTCTTCTCTGTTTACTTCAGTGTGTCATTCTGTAAATGTTTTAAACAGTCCTTGGAGCAGGCTTAGAAGGATCCTGCTTTTTAAAAGGATCCTTAGATCCAGGATGTCTTCTTCCAGGTGAGTGCCCTACTTGATTTGGCTTGTTATTCCTTAATGTTTCCTTGAAATTCTTCTGTGCACCAAGGAACCACTTCAACTTGGGTATAGTCCCATGACTGAAAAACCTATACCACAGTTCCAGAGTTATTGTAGACTGGAAGAGACTGCTATTAAATGTTACTTGCTCTTTATTCCTAACCTTATGCCCTTCTGAAATAAAGTTCTTTAAGTGGTGGAACAAGGGGTTTGTTTTAGCTCTGCAGTTTACTGTCTGTTGACGTAAATGTGCATTAAAATAAGGACATTGAGTTGTGGATTTTGCTCTTAAATCTGTCAAGATTGATGGCCATAAAACTAGACCTTTCAGTATTATTTTAGTAGAACAGATAAACTTGGGCACTGTGCAGCTTTGTTGAGCTTCTGTAACCTCGTCTAAAGCCACAGAAAGGAGGACTTGTTTCCTGTGTTTCTCCCTCCAAATTTGGCTTCAGCAGGTTCTTACAGTTTCTTGTTCTGTCAGTTTTCCAAATAATGCAGTGTATAAAGTTTTCCAAATAATGCAGTGTATAAAGATGGAACATCTTAGCAGGTATCTTTGTTACTCACAGTGGCTGAGCAGGACTAGTTTGGTTTTTTTATCTGCTTCTCTGTTAGCTAGTTTCATTTAGCTAGGTTCAATTAACTTCTGTCCACAGATTCTGAACACGTATACTTACATCTCAAATGTTTTCAATTTAAAACCTGTTCTTCAAGTAGAGTCTTTTCCCTTTTTATTTCTAAATGGTCCTGTGCTTTTCTTTTATTGAAGAACTTGATATTTTTCCTTGCTGTTGAAATAGAGACTTAGAATGATACAATTGCTTCATTATTCTGGCTTACTCCTGTAATAACGTTGACATTGATCTTGCCAGATTTTACATACTTCCAATACAAATGAAGGCCAGGACTAGGAAACAAGCACAGCAGGAAGTAGCATTGATGGTTTAGGGAGAACTTTTTACCTGAGTTAGCATACATTAGGAGGGAATTTAAGCTATTTCAAGTGCGTTCTGCCTCATCTGAGCTTAACTCTATTGTTTTACTAATTATGCAGTTTATCATAGCTAAATTATCCTCTTTTTTTTTTTTTGTCATTGCAGGGTAATAATAGTGTGGTTAACAGCGGCAGACAATATTGTTTTGCTTGTGCTTACTTTTCAAGTTACAAATGTGCGTGTACTTCTTCCTTTGCACTTCAGAGAGGTTTTTTTGAGAATGCTTTTTGATCTTGATGAGGTGATTGTATTTTAGGGCAGGTCTTTCATGAGGATAGGCAGAAAGCAAAGTTGTAGTTTAGAGTATAAGTGGTTTCACAGCTCTTCCAGATCAAGCTGGAACCATACGTAAGTATAAAGCCCCTTGCTTCTTGCAGTGAGGTAGCTGACTTAGAATCACTGTCACGAAGTGTTTAGCAAAGGAGATATCCTTATTTGTGAATATTAGATCCTATGCTTGTTTTTTATTAGCAGCCTTTTACAATAAGGTTGGTTTTCTTTCCTTCATTCCCTCCTGGTGATTCAATATAGCTATTTTCTATGTTCCCAAAGGTGTACGTAGGATTTGTGAAAGAAAGACAAAATAGGTGGAATAGTAAACAAAGAGGAGGCACTGCTGATCTAATGTGATGTATAAAACTGAAGTGGCTGGGCTAAGATACAAGAATGATTGGGGATTCGGCTTTAGCTTTTATTATGGAAAAGGTTTGATTATTTTTTTTCTGGTCCCTTGTAGCCTTGAGCAATTATGATGGCTGTGACCAGGTCTCATTTTAAGCAAAGCAAACACGAATTGTGTTTCCACATGCATTGCTATATGTAAGAGGAGAAACGTGCTTCAACCATTTTAACACAATATTGTGGTAATGATAAAAGACTTCTGTGTTCCTCAAAGGATTTTTTTTGTATGGATTACCAACTAGCATAGTACTCATTGGAATATAAATAGAGAAGCTAGGTATATTAAGGGGGAGCTTAATCTATAAGTTTAGGGAGGGTCAGAGATGACAGACCTTTCCCTGTGTTTTCTCCCTTGTCTGCTCTTACACACCGAAGCTCTCAGTTCATACAAAAGCTTCACTTACGTTAGCAGTACCCAGAGTTTCCAGATGCTTTCTACAAGTAGCTGGCAAAGATTGTGTATCATGCTACTGTCCTTGCCAAATGACTGATTTGATTAGTCACATACTGATTAACGTCAGTACATTTGATGTGCAAATGTGCAGTAGATCAGAATACCAAAGATGATCATCTCTGCTATGTGCAACTGTGTCGCACGTGCAGATCTTTCCTGCTGGTTGTCTCCTGTGACCGAGAGCTGTGGAGTCCCAGTGGGGGAACACCCGGGAAGCCACTAGTTCAAAGAGGGATTGAATAAAAACATCTTTTGGTTGTGCCAGATTTGAATGCTCTCTGAAGTTACTAGTTGAATTATTAGAACAGAACCTGCAAGTTCTTGTATGTATTGTTTGAAGTATATAAAAGCAATTTTTAAATCTACTGGAGTCTTTTTGCATTATAACTGAAATGAATAATGGTGTATTAATGCTTTTATGATGTGCGTAGACTATGTTGTTTTCTGTTTGCAGCTACATAAACCAGTATTATATTGATCCATTTTATCTATTTAGATAATCTGAAAGACTTGGGCTGAAATTGTAGCTTAGGTTGCAGGACTAAAAAGTAAGTGAGAAGATTTGTATGAATTTGGAGATTCATTCAGAAGAAACTGGAAAAAAAAAAACCCAGCTGCAATGTCAAGAGCATTCTTTAATATATCCTGTGAAAATGTATATTCATTCCTTTAGTCTTCTCACTCTTAACAGTTTCTGTGAAGCTCAGATTAAAATATCAGACAAGATTCCAGCAATTATCAACACAGTTCTCCTAGTAAAGAAATGCTATTTCTGATGGAGGAGAAAGTACATTGATTGCTGAGCCAAAGACCAAGAGGTTATGTTTACCCTCTTTCACTAAGCAGCATTTGCTACTGAATGTCTTCAAAAGAGAAATAATTTTTTATAATGGATCAGAACAATATTACTTCAACTTAACCACACTGTCCTTCAAGATTCCCCCTTCCCTTTGGTAAAAACTGAGACAATGCTTTATCTATGACTACTTTCTATAAAGTGACATTCTGCATGAATCTGCAAGAGAAGTGATAATGTAATTCTATGTATTATCTTCTGTTTATTTTACAAGATATATCTGAGATGGAAAACTAGAGAGAATCGGTTTGGTCTGTTTTGTCAGAGCTTCCCGTAGTTATTTAATGTTAATTGACTTAGACTATAAATCAGTGTTTAGACATGGCCCAAGTTATAATATTCAGCTTGAAATGTGACTATACAACAAAGAGCTACAATGTTTTATTAGTTGAAGACTATGTTAAAGAAAATAAAATTTTATCTTGGTACAAAAATAAAGGAATACTTTTTTTTTTTTAAATTGCACTGCTTTATTTTTAACCGCTCAAGGCAGTTATTTCTCGTGACTGTTAATGGTTATTTTTTTCTATTAGATACCATATCATACTTTTCTCAGTTTTATCTTCTGTACATTTGTGAAACTTAACCAACTTTCCTGATATATAGAAAAGCAATGGCATTTCTGTGCAACAGGATGATAATTAGCTTTTCCTTCTGTATTTCTAATGAATGGTTAAATTTGAAAGCATTGTTGATTTTATGCATTTCTCATTTTGAGACTAATGCTAAAATGAATATAGAGCATCTAGGAATTTTGAGGAAAACTAACTTTTGAAAATATTGTTTTGTTGAATAGAGTACGTATCTGATTTGAAGGGAGGGAAAGTGTTCAAAATTTCTTAGATTTGATGCAGTATGCTTGTATTCTGTTTCAGCAATATTTTTCTATACTATCAGGCCTTAATCAGTTTCCCTGGGTAGAATTTATTCCCCCTCCCCCCCCCCATCATTCCTGACAGGTAGCAAGTAGCAAACATTTTTAAAAACTTCCAGTGATGGTTCGTAGTTGTCATCAAGTTGTGAATGGTTTGTTTATCACACTGGAGGTTTTTAAAAATGTTTGCTGTTTGCTATACCTGGTCTAGTGGAAGGTGTCCCTACTCATGGCAGGGGGGTTGGAACTAGGTGATCTTTAAGGTCCCTTCCAATCTAAACCATTCTATGATTCTATGATTGATTCTATGAACCTGATAAGGGTCCTTTTCTCCATTAGTCCTTATCAGAGTAATCAGCAATTATTTGTAATACTTCTGACAGTTTCTAAACAGATAAACTTATCATAGTCTGTTGATTTGAAGATACTGAGGTTCTCCTATAGTTCCTGTTCTTTTCCCACTGATTAGAATAAAGTTCCTGTTGCATGTGCGTTGGAAAGAAAAATGGAAAATGTTGTTATTTATGCCTGTATTCTAGAAAATCAATCTTTTTCTTTCTTGAAGTAAAGCTAAAACAACTAAATTTGGTCATAAAGATATTTTAAACAGGATTCTGTCAGAACATAAATGGAACTTTATTCTGAAATGTATGTATGTAAATCCAAATACCTAAAATGAACTTTGCCCCGTAAAGTACAGCTCCTTTTGAATTTCTTTAGCACTTTGATAAACACATAACTTAATTTTATAGGCACTTTTCCACTTAATAATTAACATTTTCTGTTGAAAATAGTATGAGATTTAGCACTTACTGAAAGTAAAATGATGTCCTTTTATTAGATTAATTTTTTTCTTCTTGCTTAATATTATGACTTTATCTAATACTGTTTATTTTTCTTCTCATAGTAAGCTGTGCTGGAACAAAAATGCAATGAAAGAAACACTGGATGAATGAGTGAAAAGCCCTGCTTTGCAATCCCTCAGCATGGCGGGACTGCAGCTCATGACCCCTGCTTCCTCCCCAATGGGTCCATTTTTTGGACTACCATGGCAACAAGAAGCAATTCATGATAATATTTACACGCCAAGAAAATATCAGGTACTAGTGATAATACAGTAATGTCAGAAAAAAAGTACAATTAAATCCATTTACTTAATAGAAAATGAACCAGAGCAGCTGGAGAACGTGCCATGTTGCACACAGTCGAGGCATGTGCCTCTCAGAGCTTCACCTGTTGGGAGATAATTGTTTCCCTTTTTCTTTAGCTTGACTGTGTTCTACATTTGTAACATCCCCCATTCCCTCTTCTCAGTTTGCTCTAACAAGCAGAACAGCTTTTACGCTGAGTATTCTCTTGCTACTCTATGCAAAATGCTGTTAGGGACAAACACAGTAAACATTACGCTGCACATCTCGATTGTACGCATACAATCATGTCTGCTTTCCCCTCTGACCTTCTGTCTTCTACATGGTAAATCTTGATTCGTTTGGTTCACATACTGGTCAAAGCAGCTCAGGAATGTCAGAAACCCCATCAAGGTGCTCTGATGTTCATTTTGTTAAGAAAACCTATTTCTGAGTTCGAGAATTTCAGTTCTCCTTGCACTGCAGAGATGCCTGAAAGCCAGTGTTCGGTTAGTGCTACTGAAAAGCTTAGATCGCCTTGAGGTGGTGTCCTTGCTTATTCGGCTGAATTGTTGTATATAGTTAGATTTAAAAGCTCAAGCTTCTTTCTTCACATGATGTATCTAGCAACAGAATCATCTATTAAAAAGATACAGTTAGAAAGCTACTTAAAATAGCAAATTGTGATACTACATGTATTTTAGATTTAGAAGGTAGACATATAGTGGTATTAATTTTTTTTTTTTTGAAAGACTGTGACAATACATTGTTATGAAAGAGACACATTCTATGGCACTGGAAAGATCTCTAGAGATACTAGTGACTTGTTTGTAGTTTATTTACCACTTGTGTAAATTTTTTCACTACATTGCTGCAAATAAGGACTTTATTATTTTTTTTAAACCTAGGTTGAACTGCTTGAAGCAGCTTTGGATCATAACACAATAGTCTGCTTAAACACTGGCTCAGGGAAGACTTTTATTGCAGTACTACTCACTAAAGAGCTGTCCTATCAGATCAGGGGAGATTTCAACAAAAATGGAAAAAGAACTGTGTTCTTGGTCAACTCAGGTAAGAGGAAAAGTATACTAAGTTCCTAAACATGCTGCTGATACTTCCGTGGATTATTCCTAAATAGAAGTTTTGTGAAAGCAAAGTTGGGAGAAACTTTTGCATAAAGCCTTCAACAGCAAGGATCCTAAACTGATTAAAGATTGTCATACCTTTCATCTTTTGCTTATAATCCATTTCATACAACCTGTTTATCTCCGACATCTTCTGTTTCCTGGTTTAAAATTAAGACATTGAATCTGAAGTGCAATTTAGTTACCAATCTGTTTCCTTGCTGTGATTTTTACATGGAGGCAGTTGCCCTGTACACCTGGTTTGACATTAGTCTAAGCTAAAGATCTTGTTGTGAAACACAGTGCTAGGTAATACAACACACATCTTGAAAATTAATGTGTGAAAAGACCTTTTTGTGATTGTGAATTTTTTTTTTTTTAATTTTTTATTAAGAAAATCAAGTTGCTCAACAAGTGTCAGCTGTCAGGACACATTCAGATCTTAAAGTGGGAGAGTATTCAAGTTTAGAGGTAACTGAGTCATGGACAAAAGAGAAGTGGAGTCAGGAATTTTCTAAGCATCAGGTAATGTATTAACTACAAATATAAGTGGTAAGTCAGGCTTGATCAGAAGTGTTAATTTCTTCCAGTTATACATTAACTTTTTTCTAACATAAATTCAGTATATTGATGTTATTTGTATATGAATTTTGAGGCAAAACATGTATAGGGCTTCTCAGTTTGTTTTTTAAAAAGCTGTCCATTTAATCCTTTGTTTTCAGTGTCACTGGCTTTTGTGGTTCATGGTGGTGATGATTACAGAAGAAATTCTGAGTGTGCATAGGGTAATTTAAATGCCATTAAAAGATGTTTAGGTAATAAAAAAGATGATAAAATTAAATGTTCTCTTGACCTAAGGCAGCTTGCACTTTATACTGACACTTCTTTTTTTCCACTTTCAATCTAGGTTCTGGTTATGACATGTCATGTTGCTTTGACTGTTTTGAGAAATGAATATTTATCCCTGTCAAATATTAATCTTCTGGTGTTTGATGAGTGCCATCTTGCAATCCAGGATCACCCATACCGTGAAATTATGAAGGTGGATTTCCAATATGTGAATGTTTTAATAATTGAGGAGGAGTCAGATGGGAGGGCTGGAGAAGTGGCAACTGTTTAAGACAGCTTTTGCTACCAAGGAAAAGTATCAGTGGAACCATATTTTAGCATGTTCTGGGACTATGAAATTGCTGTTATGAATGAAGACATCAGTGATGTTATGAGATAGAAGAATAGTGTATTTACTGTATTTTACAGTGGTGATTAAAGGAAAATCTGGCATTGAAAGAGGAGCTAAATGTATTAAATTAGGAGAATTTAGTAAATTAATTGGTAAAATATTTGAGAATGGGATTCACTGATCAGTTTTTATTATTTTTAAAATACTGATTTCTAGAGATGTTTGTAGGACTCTTTCAGGATATTCTTGGCTCTATGTAGTATTTGGCTTAGACAATACAAGGAACCCGTATAATAGATGTCTTTCCGAGTCTCTATTCAAGTTTAACCAGAGCATCTCTCTTGGTTTTTTCAGATGATACTTAGTTTTCATATAGTGTGGAAGTATTATGACATGGGTGTTGTAAATGTGGCATTGATGTTCCGTGCAGTACTGTTTATTTCTTTATATTTTCCCACATTGTAACTCTTTACTTTTAAAGATGATTGATGCTAAATGTTACTCAGTTTCTAGTCAGTAGAACAGACAATAATTAATTCAGTGTTTGATTCTTTTTCCAACACCTACTATTGAAATACTACTTTCCATCTAAGCATCTTAAGTTTGCAGTCTGTTAGCTTGATGGTAGATTTGCAGGATAATTGTCCTAAGGTATTTAATTCTGTTTTACTTCACAGATCTGTGAGGATTATCCATCATGTCCTCGAATCTTGGGATTAACAGCTTCCATTTTAAATGGGAAATGTGATCCTACTGAGTTAGAGGAGAAGATTCAGAAACTGGAGAAAATTTTAAAAAGCAATGCTGAAACTGCAACTGATTTGGTGGTCTTAGACAGGTATTGTGTACAATTAAAGCTGTTAATTCATGCCTGCATTTTAATTTTGGATAGAGGAATAAACGAGTAGAAATATTTCCTCTTTTAATTAGGAAAGTTTGTGTTTATGTGATGCTATTACTTCTATTTGGGGTGGGGAGGGAATGTTAAATTACTTTTTGAGTAACCAGTGTTGAAGTACATATTTCCTTAAAGTTCAGTCAAAGGCTGATTGGCCTTGATATTCAGAGATTTTTCTGTAATTGTTTAAAAAAACCCCACAAAACAAAACAACTAAAAAAACCCCACCAAAACAAAAAAAATAACCCAACAGCTACAACAAAAAACCCACACCACCAACCTAAAAATTTCTGAACTTGTGAAATGCACTGTTATGTTTGGAGAGTAACTGGTTCATGTTCAGTGTATGCCATAATGTTGCTGTTTAATTTAGAAAAATCTTGCAGAATCCACAGTACAAGATATCCTTAATGCCAGAAAAGTTGTGTGATTACTCTACACCGCCCCCCCCACCCCCACCCAATGAGTAGCCTGGGTTTAGGGGCTGATGAAAGACAGAGGGAGATGTCAGGAAGCAGTAAAAATATTGAAGTAGCAGAGCAAGAGGGTGTTTTCCTCTATGATCTTGCAGAATGTAGAATCCTGTGAATGATTTGTTGTAGATGAAAATCAGTGTGAAACGATTCATATGTAGCGTGTTTTCTTGCACCAGCTGTACTGTGTTGTATGAACTGAGGTTCAAAGTCAAAGATGGTTATTTCATGTTCTGGAACATGTGCTTTGTGGGTGTGGTTTTCTAAATACATTTTTCTGAACTTGTGTGAACCATTTGCTTTTAAGAATGTCTCACTCATACCTCTGCTGTTCAAGAAGAGCAATTACTCATGTAAATGTGTATATATAGAGCTAAATTAACATTATGTGGATTATATTTTTTTGGCATATCAAAAGAGTACACTTTGGAAAACCAAAAGTTAAGATGATGGCCAAGTGAATTCAATTTGCTTTGCCTTAAATTTTTCAATATTTGAAATGAAGATAGTGATATTAACCTCCTTTTTAGGGAGTATATTAGAAAGAGCAGTATTTTAGAATAAAGTATTTGGGGTAGTGGAGGTTTGTTTTTTGTTTTTTTTTTTTTTTACTTTAAAGTATTTAACTATTCATCATTACTGATTCATGTTGGGGAAAGAAATGTAGTTGAATACATTTGATGTTGCTGTTGTTATTACTGTATAACCTTAACAGACTGAAATAGCTCTGACTTTCAGAAGCTGTGTTTAACTTGATCTTTACCCTCAATTAAGATATACTTCTCAGCCATGTGAGATTGTTGTAGACTGTGGACCATATACTGACAAAAGTGGGTTGTATGGAAGATTATTAAAGGAATTGGATGAAGCACTTGCTTTTCTACATGACTGCAACATATCTGTACATTCAAAAGAAAGAGATTCTACCTTAATTTCTAAGCAGGTAAGGATATTAAGCTATGTGAAAAACCTGGAGAATAGAAACCTTACTGCTGTTTTGCTTTGCTATGTATGTTATATTACTGAAACTTTCTAAGCTAGCCATCCTAGATTTTCTGGGCAAAGATATTGCTGATTTTTGTACTCAATAACAGTGCTGGTCTTTTCATAAATGAGTGGGGCTTGGATGTCAGCCATTGATTAGAACTTCATCTAGTTTGAGATTCAAATTTGCTTAAAGCAATAAAATAATTCCACACCCTGATGTTGTGGGTCCGTATTTCTGAAGTCAAGAATTTGGCATCTTCATGATCTCTCATGACCTTTGAATAATTCAGTACAAAAGAGGAAATAATGCCTCAAGAAGTATTTGGAAAAACTGTACCCAGGTGTATTAAAGGATCATAAAATAAAAATTCATGCAAGAATTCCAGCCATAGATCTACAGTTTCTACAGTTTATCTTAGAACAATAACCAACTAGTGCCACACCTTGCAGGAGTTGCATTTGAACCTCAAGCTTGCCCCTAACTTTCTATGTGTTTGCTCCTCTGTTGTCATGGGAGATGATGGAGTCTAGAAGGTATGGTGTGTTGAGCAGGCGCCTGTCACGCACAGGGTCCAGGCAGGTTTTTTTTCCCCGTCTTGGACTTATTTTCCCTCTTTGGCATTGCCTCCTGAGGTGCAACTACATAGGTATGTAAGTCTTTGTTTAACAATAAGTCAGTAGTGAGTGACACTTCTATAATACTCTATGAGGAAGTTGGAGAATGTATTTCTTTCTTCAGCCGTAAGTATTCCAATTTCCTTTAACATTCTTAGAAACTCAGCACTCTAACACTGTCCAGAAAAAGATTATTTGGGCCAGAGGGAAGGATGATGTGTAAGGCAGCCTATCACAGCTCTGTGGGAAAAGGAAGTCCTGGTTACTTTTGTGCTAAACTTGAAATGTAGTAGGCTAAAATAGATAAGGAATGCTGGCAGCTGGCAGCAATTGCCAGGATTTGCATAGTCCAGAACAGTAGATTAACTGCTGTGCTTCTAATGCACGTAATCGTCTGTGCTTGTTTTCTGATCCAGTAGCTCTTCAAGAAGATGGAGACACCCATATTAAAAAAAACAATCAAATAGGTTTTCAGCCTGAGGTGCCTCTTGGCACTGGAGAACATCAGGCCTCTATGTGCAGTTACAATTGGTTTAGATAAATTTTGCCTTTAATTAAGCCTTATAGCTAACAGACTTCAGGGAGGATAGTGTAAAGAGAATAAACTGATAAACTGTTCTTTACTTCCTCACAGAAGGAAAGAAGGGAGAGAAATTAAAGCAGCAGCAGCAAACTGTATCATCTGGACTGCTGTTATAGTTTTGTTGTAGTTCTTCTGTTGTAATAGTACATCTAAATCCCGAGTCTTCTTAATGATATTGAGAACCATTAAGTACCCCATTTCTGGATTCCTGGTTTATTGTTTGACTGCTTTACTATTCAGGAAGAAAAAACCTTCCATCAGATAAGATGTTGGTACTCCAGTGCCTATGCTGAGCTCTCTGAGTAGGATATAGTTCTCTGTTTTTCCTGTTCCACCCACACATACAAACCCCTATTTTTTATTTTTTTTTTCCTTTGAGAGCCTAGACTTGCTAAGATTACCCTAAGGCTACTGTACAACTTTCTGGTTAGATACTTTTGATACCATGGCAAGTATTAGTAACAAATGCCCAGTAGCACATTTATTTTATTAGTTCTATGTTAAATATAAAGGATAATAATTTCTGCTTTGTTTATCTAGCTGCCTCAAGAACTACTCTCCTTTTTAGCATAATTATGCTAAGGTAAATTTCTAATTACAATTCCACTAAATTGTGAAATATTCTTTAAACTTGTTTTTTTGTACAGAAATGTACAAAGTTTAGTTGTAGTAATTTAGGGCGGAGGGGAAAACTTGCTCCATGAAAAACACCAGCATTCCCAAAGTCATCTGAATAACAAAAGCAGACTTCTAAATATTTTTATAATAGAATAATTGTCATAGTCCTTACAAAGGTTGTGCTATGTGAGAAACAAGATCCCAGTCTTAAATGGTGATTCTGTGAATAGTTCATGAATGTACTCTTTGAACTGATACTTGAATTCATTTGTTGTAGATATTGTCAGACTGTCGAGCTGTGTTGGTTGTTCTGGGACCCTGGTGTGCAGATAAGGTAGCTGGGATGATGGTGAGAGAGCTACAGAAGTATATCAAACACGAACAAGAGGAGCTGCACAGGAAATTTTTATTGTTTACAGACACTTTCCTAAGGAAAATACATGCACTCTGTGAAGAGCACTTCTCGCCTGCCTCACTTGACCTGAAATTTGTAACCCCAAAAGTAATAAAGCTGCTGGAAATCTTACGCAAATATAAACCATATGAACGGCAGCAGTTTGAAAGTGTTGAATGGTATAACAACAGGAATCAGGATAATTATGTGTCTTGGAGTGATTCTGAAGATGATGATGAGGATGAAGAAATTGAGGAGAAAGAGAAGCCAGAGACTAATTTCCCGTCTCCCTTTACTAATATTTTATGTGGAATTATTTTTGTGGAAAGAAGATATACAGCAGTTGTTCTAAATAGGTAAAGCTTTTTATTTTAAAAAATTACTTGAAAAAAGGCAAAAAGGCAGACTTAGCTGCCAGCACATGGATGCTAGTATCATGAATATGTAGGGCTTGTATTTTCAGAACTCTATTCTGAAGTTGGTTTAGGAGATCATACTGAATCTGTGATGAGAAGAGCATGTGTCTCTGAAAATTGTACTCAAGGGCTGGTTTTGGACCCAAGTTTGTGATTTGATTCCTTTAGAAGACAGAATGTTAAATACTGTACTTAACCTGTAAAATAGCCATATACTGATTTGTCTTAATCAGTTTTTAAATTTATATTTGTAATGGATGCTGGAAAACTCTTTAACTTACTGAGTGCAATACTTCTGGAAATTTTACCATTACCTTACTAAATCACATTATTTTATGATCCAAGTCTACAGAAAATCAAATTTGCCCTTGCACAAATATCTCTTAAGATTTACCAGTGCTACCTTAACAGTTGGTGTTTATAAAACGCCTATTCAGTCAAACACTAAGCACTTTCTTACAGTCTCCACCAAAAAAAATATGAGCTCTGGAATATTTGCCAATATATACTTTGCAGTGCTCTAGTTCCTTATCAGTTCTTGTTCCTGAATATGATCCATGTTAGTTATACATAACACTTGATTGTTAAATGCTGTTTCAACCATGCTATTGCATGTTGCTATTCAATGCTATTCAAACCATGAATGACATCTGATTTATTCACCTATCTTGATTTTGGTTTTTGGTAGGTTTTATTGATAGTGTACTAAATGTCCTGTGCAATTTGTTTATTGCATTCTGGATACCTCTGAATATGACCCTCCTGTTGTTACCTTTTTGCCTGAGTCAGTAAATGGAGTGCATAATATATTCTTTGATCTGCAGACTTTCTGGTGTGTTTTTTGTGAATGCAATCTTTTTTTCCTTTGCCTCTTTTGCATTTTTAGTTATGTTTACATAAATAGGCAATATGAGGTAAACTTAGCTATTCAGTGAAATGAACATGTTCTGTTAATAACTCCTGAAGAAATAAAATTACCAGATTCTGATAAATTTTTGCTGAGCTGAATTGAATATTTCATTATCCTACAGGGAGTAAACAGAAAAGAGAATGGAAAAAAATTTAACAATTAAGTTATGAATGTGATTTAAATTATACTCTTTTTCCACTCTGTGTTCTTGTAGACTGATATATGCACTATACTATATCTTAACTGTTGTTGAACCTGGCAGAATATGATGTCTAGATCAAATAGGTAACTAAATTCTACCATCTTTAAGCATCTTTGGTACAGATTATTGTCAGCAAAATATAAAATTATGTGCCACTCTTTATCCACTTGTGAAAGCTAGCTAGCAGGCTCTCAAAATGCTCCTTTAGCTCATGTAACATACCTGGTCTCAAAATAACTGGGTGATCATCACACCTGGGCTGTTGGAATTAAGCCTTCAGTGGAGAACCTCACTTGAGACTTGCTTCAGTTGGGTGGATTTAGTTCAAGGGCCTCTATTGTACTTAAGCTGTATATAAAGGTGGAAAGACTGCATCCTTAATAAGGAAGTGTTTTAATTAGTATGTCAAAACCACTTGAGCTTCCAGTAATCCAGTATGGATTGTTAGACAGAACTAAGTTAAAGCAGAAGTATAATTTTTCTTAAAAATCTATTTATTATGGTAGCATTTAGAGACTAGAACCCCATTTTATGAAGTCCATGATGACTGAGGAAGGGCAAAGTTAGTGACATCTCTTGTATTTTCTGGGAGAAATGGGCAGGAATTTTCTCTAAAGCAATAAATAGAACTAACATCTTTCTTTAGAGATCTTTAGCAACAGCCACTGCACGTATTGTAAATATTATAAATTTTTAAAAAATAAACTTTTTATTTTATTATTACACACAACTGATGGTGAAGTGGCTCACTTACTGTCTTTGTTTTATACAGTAGAGTTCTGGTGCCTATAAGCTCCTTTTCAGAAGAGAAATCTTTTTCTAAAGCCCAGTTTTCTTCCATTTTTGTTGCGGTGCCACTCAACTCCCTTAGAGAGGGATCTGAAAGCAGAAGTTTTTGTATCTGTTTGAAAAACACCACCTGTTATCTACCACTAATAATACTTTTTTAACCACAAAGTTGCAGTCTTGAATGTTTCTCAAGAACTTGCCAGAGATGTGTGCAGTGAAATATTTATTCAGATGTTTTAAATTGTCCATTTCTATAATAAGTGAGATAGAGTAAGAATGTTTGAGATGTTTAGTAGGAGCTCAAACTGAAGCTGTATGACTTGACAGAAATGCCATGTGGAAAAATATTTTTTAAAAAAATAGTTTTTTTTGTCTAGTTATTAACACATACTTTCCTAGTATGTCTGTCTCAAGAGCCTAGACTTCATACAGAAATGCAAATCCATTCAGCCTTGAACCAACAAATTACATGTGTTTTAGTACAAGAGGATCCTTCTGGTCTGTTTCCCTAAGGATAGCAAGCTATTTGCCACTTTTCCATTCTCTTGTCTATACTCCCTATCCATTCCAGTTTTAATAGATTGCAAAGGAAGGAGGTCTTCAGGGTCTTTTATGTTCCCATAAATCTTGTTTAAAACAGTGACCAGGTAAAGGGGAGAGATTTCAGTAGTTTTCCAAGAGTAGAAAGGGCAAGGAGAACTTTACCATTTTCCATCTGGTTTGGCAGCAGCTCTGTGGGCAGGCAGTAGGCATGTAGCTGGGGACTGGCACAGCACCCCTCTTATGTGAGACAGAACTGCTAGGGATGTAGCTGGGAGAGGTTTGAATGACTGTTGGAGGTATACAGAGGCAGGCTGTCCTTGAGGTAATGGCCATGATGGATGTGCTGTGAGCAAAGAGATGCTGAGATGGCTATGGTGAGACACACGAGTGATATATTTTTTTTTTTTATATAATCCCTTGATTTTTATTGGCTCTGCTGTTCAAGAACCTGTTATGGTTGAGAAATAACAGGTTCTGTCCATGCTGAAAACAAATCAACTAAGCGTGCTACAGCATAATTAATTTGATTGCATAATGTAATTATACTTTTAAATCCAGGAA